>NC_086120.1:44063277-44295777 GCF_963921235.1 Mobula hypostoma | reverse complement strand
TTGATGTGCATGTGACAAATAAAGCTAATTGCTCTTCTTTAAATCTTTGTTTTAAAGAATATTCACTGATATATTTTAGAATCAGAATCAGGTTTATTATCACTGATGTATGTCGTGAAGCTTGTTGTTTTGTGGCAGCAATACAGAGAAATTACTATGTTAAATAGGAAAATGAGTGCTAAGTGCGTAAAGAGAGCAAACTAGTGAGGTAGTGTTCACTGGTTCATGAACCATTCAGAAATCTGTTGGCAGAGGGGAAGAATCTATTCCTAAAACGTTGAGTGTGTGTCTTCACACTCCTGTACCTCCTCCCTGATGGTAGTAATGAGAACAGGGGATGTCCTGGATGATGAGGGTCCTGGGTGCTTACTGTTCTGGTTAACAACGGGTGGTGCAATCCGAGTCATATTACGATTGAGGAACGTGTTTGTAGACCGAATATCGAACTTTTTACTGTTGGACTTCGGCCACATTCCACCGAGATTCAACACTGAGTGGCACGGGAGGTCGTTCCTGCCTGTGGCCATCGAACTTGCAGATCCTCCTGTGGAGGGTCAGACACCCTGAGCCAATAGACTGGTCCTGGACTGATTTCCATCTGGCATAATTTGCATTTTGTTGTTTGATTGTTTGTGGTTTTTGTATTGCTATATTTATGCTCTATTCTTGGTTGGTGCGGCTGTAACAAAACCCAATTTCCCTCGGGATCAATAAAGTATATCTATCTATCTATCTAAATGATGGATGCTACCTTCTTGAGGCACTGCCTGTTGAAGATATCCTCGCTGATGGGGAGGCCAGTGCCCATGACGGATACTTCTTGCAGTCTGATCAATGCCTTATAAAGCCTCAACATTACATCCTTGCTTTTATATTCTAGTCAGAATCAATGTGGTAACATTGCATTCGCCTTCCTTACTACAATCTAAGCTTTCTTCTGAAGCTCCTGTTCCACAATTCTTTTTACTCCCTGCTGAATTTTACCAGATGCGGAATCAATGTGACCTTGTTTATAGATAAAAATAATTATTTTTAGTAGAGAAAAGTGGAAAATAAATGCAAGAAACTTTGCACTCTACAGCCTTGAATCCAATTTCTTTCAAGGTCTGTTGCGTATGCACAAAGTTTTACAAACTGTTGTAAAATAACTGTGCCAGCCATTATAATTCCTATCTCCATTCTTGTTCTGAGGTCCATGGTCTCCTCTTTTGCCACGATAAGGCCACTGTCAGGGTAGAGGAGCAACACGTCATATTCCATCTGGGCATGAACATTGATTTCACCTTCCAGTAAAAAAATATTTTCCCTCCCCCTTCTCTCTTCTATTCCCCACTTTGGCCTCTTACTTCATCTCCTCACCTGCTTATCACCTCCCCCTGGTGCCCTTCCTCCTTCCCTTTCTCTCGTGGTCCACTCGCCCCTCCTATCAGATTCTTTCTTCTCCAGCCCTTTATCTTACCCAACTACCTGGCTTCACCTACAGTATTGTCACGTGACCGGCAACAATGAATATATCAGTTGAGTCAGGTTTTATAAAAACAAACAAACATTTATTAAACTCTGATCAACAATAGTGAAAAATATTCAAACGACTAACTTAACCAGAAGTTAACTGCTATACGGCAACTCTGGATCAGTTCTTAAAAGGGTAAGTGCGAAAACAGTTCTTAAAGTGGTAAATTCGAACACAGTTCTTCGAATGGTAAATTCGAAAGTCCAGGAGATTTATACAGTCAGTTAGGAGAGACTTTCCTGAAGTAAAGAATTCCTCGAAGATGTGACGTTACAGCTGATCCCAGCTGGAACCTGCCTTGTCCGCAGGATTCACGACGACGGAAATAAAACGGTTTAAAGGAACTGACCTTTTCCTCTGGAGAATAGACACTGCACTATCCTTCCTACTTTAGCAGGGGATATCTCAGCTGCAGGTCACTTTTTCTTGAATGAACATTCAATAAAGGTTGAAGATTCAATAAAGGACGAATACACAGCACAGCAGAGTATCTGACTGACGATCTAAACTGAAAACTAACTGTGTCACTCCAGGGGTCTCCCCTTATATACCTGTGGTGAACATGTCATCACATGACCTCATATCGGTGGGAAAATTACATCATGTGACTTCCACAAGACTATTACCTCATGCTCATCAGATACTCAGTTACATTATGGTCATAAGACAGTCACAAGATATCCATGAGGTTTGTAACAGTATCACCTGCTAGCTCCCCCTCACCTTCTTCCCTTTCCTCATCTCTTTATTCTGGCATCTTCCCCTTTCCTTTCCAGTCATGAAGAAGGGTCTCGGCCTGAAATGTTGGCTGTTTATTCATTTCCATGGATGCTGCCTGACCTACTGAGATCCTCCTGCATTTCGTGTGTGTTATTGCTGAGGTAGAACATAGAGCATTGATTGTTGCAGAACAGTACAGGCCCTTTGGCCTATGATGTTGTGCCAGCTTTTTAACCTACTCTAAGATCAATCTAACCCTTCCTTCACACAGAGCCTTCCATTTTTCTACTATCCATGTGTCTCAGAGTCTCTTAAATGTCCCAAGTGTATCTGCCTCCACCACCCCGGCAGCACATTCCATGCACTACCAGTCTCTGTGTAAAAACAACTACCTCTCATATCCCCCTATACTTTTCTCCAATCACCTTAAAATTATTCCCTTTTATATTAGCCATTTCCATCCTGGGAAAATATTTCTGGCTGTCCACTTCATCTATGCTTATTGTTTTATCCACCTCTATTGTCACCTCTCATCCTGTTTCATTCTAAAGAGAAAAGCCCTAGCTCACTCAACCCTTCTTAAGTACATGTTCTCTAATCTAGGCAGTATCCTGGTAAATCCTCTCTAAAGCTTCCACATCCTTCCTATAAAGAGGCAACCAGAACTGAACACAATACTCTTAGTGTGTCTTAACAAGAGTTTTATAGGTGCTCTTGAACACAATTCTCCTACTAATGAAGGTCAACACGCCATATGCTTTCTTAACCACCCTATCAACTTGCATGAGATTTACTACTACTAATAATAATATTATTTATGTAATACCTTTCATAAGAGGGGTGATTGATAAGTTTGTGGCATAAGGTAGAAGGAGTCAATTTTAGAAAACCTAGCACATTTATTTTTCAACATAGTCCCCTCCTAAATGTACACACTTAGTCCAGCGGTCGTGGAGCATAGAGTTGAACTGCATGTGCATGTAATGAGAGCGTCTTGGACCTCCAGGTGGTCCACAGCAGGGGTGATTGATAAATTCGTGGCCTGAGGTAGAAGGCGATGAGCTATACAGCTCTCATTACATGCACGTGCAGCTCAACTCTTGAGTGAAAATGAAGAAAGTTTGAAGTAAATAACTCATCTCCTTCTACCTTAGGCCACGAACTTATCAATTACACATGCTGTGGACCACTTTCTGGAGGTACAAGATGCCGACTTCTACAAAGAAGGGATCCGTATCCTCCACGACCACTGGGATAAGTGTGTAAATGTAGGAAAAATAAATGTGCTAGGTTTTATAAAATTGACTCCTTCTGCCTTGGGCCACAAATCTATCAATCACCCCTCGAACATTAAGATGCAGGCTCAAACTTGCTTTACATAAATTGCAAAGGGGCAGCATGGTAGTGTAGTGGTTAGCATAACGCTTTCCAGTGCGGGCAACACAGGTTCAATTCCCGCCACTGCCTGTAAGGAGTTTGTTCATTCTCCTCATGACCATATGGGTTTCCTCCGTCATTAGGCTAGGGTTAAATCAGGGGATTGCTGGGCAGTGTACCCTAAGGGCCGGAAGGGCCTGTTCAGCACTGTTTCTCAAAAAATAAATAAACAAACAAACAAATAGATAAACTAATCAAAATAATTAAATAAAGATAAATCAATACCATCATAAGACTATGAGACAAAATTGAAAATCATGAGACAAACATTATGCAGAATAAAACGTAATCGAATATACCAAATTACATAAAAGTAACCAACAGCAACAGGCATTAAGTAACCCTATAAGTAGGCCAAATTAAAAAAGTAGGCTTTTTGAAGTGTGTTGAAACATTCCACAGTACTAGCCCGGTGCTTCTCAGTCAGTAGAATGTTCCAGATTTTTGGTTCATAACAGCAAAAGGCCGCATCACCCGTTCTAATATGCTTGGCTCGAGGAACAGCAAGCAAGTCAGAACTCGTGGATCTAAGATTACGAGTAGGGATGTAAGGGGATAGAAACTCCAAAATATACAGAGGGGCTGGGTTATTCAGATCCTTATATACAATTAGAGTATTTTAAGATTGATCCTAATGGACACAGGCAGCTATTTTTATAATACCAAAACCGGTGAAATGTGCTCAGATTTTCCTTTTTTCTTTGAGATTCTTGCTGCTGCATTTTGAAGAAGCTGCAGCCAATTTATCTTTCTTAGGCAATCCTGAAAAGAATGCATTACAGTAGTCCTGTTTGTGCTGTGTCGTATGAGTTGGCGATCATGGTCTTTCCATGACCATGATTGTTCTCGGCAAATTTTTCAACACTAGTGGTTTGCCATTGCCTTCTTCTGGGTACAGTAGTCTAATTGGCTAAAAACAAAACCGTGTATCATTTTTTTGGCATCTTGAGATGTTATAAGAAATTGAACTCTTGCAATGTTCCTTAAATGAAGGAATGCATTCTTAATAGTAGATTACACTGTAAAATTAACAGCATAGTTGTCATTAATTATCAGAAACTCGACCTTAACTTTGGGTGCTGTCTATGTGGAGTTTACAAGTTCTTACTTCAGCTTTGTCGGTTTTCCCAAGGATGCTCCTGTTACCTTTAGCATTCCAACACCACACAGATAAGTTGATTGGCTGCATCTTAGTTAAGGCAAGTGGAAGCAGAACCAAAGGGGAGTTTTGGGCATCTGACAGAGAATGCCGTGGGGGCTACAAGGATATAAGGAGTGGGGAATCGGACTGATGGGATTGTACTGTTGGCAACTAGAATAGACCCAATGAGTTGAATGACCTCCTGTAAGTAAATCCATGCTGGCTGGTGGTGTAGTGGGTTCAGCACCGGTCTACAAAGGGAATGTCCCTGGCTTGAATCCCGCTGTCCCCTTGCATGCATTCCGTCCATGTTGGGTTGTGTGTTGAGCTAGCAACGTGGCCTCCTGAAAAACAGACAACTGCTAAGCAGATGGCAAAAGATGCTGCCCAATGTGCTACAAGCCACAAAAGGGAATAACAAGTAAGTACATAATAAAGTCATCTGCACCTTTTAGGGAGTATTCTCGAGTTATGTGTATCTAACAAATTTTAATTCAAACAAGAGCAAGGCTTCAGTTCTTATTGTAAATGTAAAAAGTTCAATTAGTCTTCAGTTTTTATTGTAAACTGTAACCAGTGAATTAAAGTTAAATAGGCCCACAGATTACATATCCAACAACCAAACGTTAAGACAATGGGGTTGTGTTAACTGGCCTGTATCAAACCAGGCAATATGGCTGAATTACTTAGACAACAGGAATTCTGCAGATGCTGGAAATTCAAGCAACATACATCAAAGTTGCTGGTGAACACAGCAGGCCAAGCAGCATCTATAGGAAGAGGTGCAGTCGACGTTTCAGGCCGAGACCCTTCGTCAGGACTAACTGAAGGAAGAGTGAGTAAGGGATTTGAAAGTTGGAGGGGGAGGGGGAGATCCAAAATGATAGGAGAAGACAGGAGGGGGAGGGATAGAGCCGAGAGCTGGACAGGTGATAGGCAAAAGGGGATACGAGAGGATCATGGGACAGGAGGTCCGGGAAGAAAGACGGGGGGGGGGGGTTGACCCAGAGGATGGGCAAGAGGTATATTCAGAGGGACAGAGGGAGAAAAAGGAGAGTGAGAGAAAGAATGTGTGCATAAAAATGAGTAACAGATGGGGTACGAGGGGGAGGTGGGGCCTTAGCGGAAGTTAGATAAGTCGATGTTCATGCCATCAGGTTGGAGGCTACCCAGACGGAATATAAGGTGTTGTTCCTCCAACCTGAGTGTGGCTTCATCTCCACAGTAGAGGAGGCCGTGGACAGACATGTCAGAATGGGAATGGGATGTGGAATTAAAATGTGTGGCCACTGGGAGATCCTGCTTTCTCTGGCGGACAGAGCGTAGATGTTCAGCAAAGCGGTCTCCCAGTCTGCGTCGGGTCTCACCAATATATAAAAGGCCACATCGGGAGCACCGGACGCAGTATATCACCCCAGTCGACTCACAGGTGAAGTGATGCCCAACGCATATTGGTGAGACCCGACGCAGGTATAAGCAATCAATGGTTTTTGTGCACTCAGAGACAGTCCTGACAATGGTGGTGTGGTGGTTAGCACAACACGTTACAGTACCAGCAACCAGGTTAAATTCCCACTGCTGTCTGTAGGGGTTTTTACGTTCTCCCTGTGACCATGTGGGTTTCCTCCAGGTGCTCTGGTTTCCTCCCTCAGTCTAAAGACATCCCAGTTGGTAGGTTAATTGGTCATTGTAAATTGTCCTGTGATTAAGTTAAATGATGGGGGGGGGGGGTATTGTGGGCAGCATGACTCAAAAGGCTGAAAGGGCCTACTGCACACTGAATCTCAATAAATAAATACATTTCAGAGAATCTCAATAAATAAATACATTTCAGGTCCCTGGCTGTCTGTTGTCAAAAGTTTTTAGAATATTCATGTTAATTTGTTTTTACCAAAAGCGTTTGGATCTTGAGAGGTGTCTTACCAATTACAATCTGCTTCCACTATGTACTGTATCTCGAAGGAGCCACTTGTCACCCCAAAGTTTTGAAGTAAACAATGTCATTGTAACTATTGAAATTGTATTGAATCACCTACTGTTACCTTTGATCTTAAAGGTATTGAATGAGATATACCTTTGGATTTGTGAGCCTCTGCTGAGAATTAGAATGATGCCTGCTTGTTGTGATGAATAAAAACTTTTATATCACCAACTTCAGTGTCTCTCCAGTGACTTTGATCACAGTCACAACACAGAAGCTACCATAAAGCTATAATATACTGAAGCTACAATTCTATTGCAATAGAAAGTTCCACTTGACTCAGTGACAATTAGGGGACAGGTTACTAGCCCTAACCAGTACATATTTTGAATGTGGGAGGCACCCAGAGGAAACCCACATGGTCACAGTGAGAACATATAAATTCCTTATAGACAGTGGTGGAAATCAAACTCCCTATTGGTAATCACTGACGCTGTAAAGCTATTACGCTAACCTCTACACTACTGCGCTGGCCTGTTACACACTCTCCCTCCCCCCTCTCAAATTCTGTGACACTTTCTGCAACCTGATATATTTTTTCACTTTCGCTGTTCTTCAGCCTGAAACATGGACTAGGTTCCCCCTCCGTAGATGCTGCCTGGCCTGCTGAATCTCCCCAGTATTTCCTGTTTTTATCTCTAAAGAGGCAAGTGGCTCACTGTTTCCACCTCTGTTCTCTCTCATTTTTTTGCAGGAAGTGTGTGGAACAGCTCACAGAATATTTTGTTTGCAGATTTTACAAATAAATATTGCATTGCTCTGCCTTGATTATTTGTTTCTGCAACTCTTCTTGTGGAAGTACTAGGTGGCGCTGTTGCAATGCAGCAAATTTTGCACTGTTGCATCCATTGAAGGGACTCCTCTGTGTGGCGGGTGGCAGTGTGGAGGTACATCTCTACCGAAGGAGGTGTAAGATGCTCCTTCCCTCTGCTAGCCTCCAGATCACCCTTGGGCAAGGTGTAGCACCTGCTTAGCCCCTCGATCAGGGTCACATGAAGCCATGGGAGCAGGTAATGGGTGGTCGTATGAGCAGCTGGTCCATTTCACAAGTCCTGGTTATGTGACCACTGACACCAGGCAGACATTCTCTGAAGTGTATTGATAATGGCTGGGGTCACCCATCTTGTAAAGACACTGCCTAGAAGAAGGCAATGGCAAACCACTTCTATAGGAAAAAAAATTGCTAAGCACAATGATCGTCATGGAAAGACCATGATTGTCATACAACATGGCACATAACAAATGAACGAACCTATGTGTGGAGAAGGTAGATTGGAAAGTAGAACCAAATAAATGAGTTCTTCTGAAAAGCAAACACAGATGCATTGGGCTGGATTACAAGGCAACACACACAAAATGCTGGAGGAACCCAGCAGACCGGGCAGCATCTATGGAAAAGAGTAAACAGTCAACGTTTCGGGCCAAAACCCTTCCTCAGGACAGGAAAGGAAGGGGATAAGTCAGTGTAAGAAGTTGGGGGGAGGGGATGAAGAAGTACAAGGTGGCAGGTGATAGGTGAAACCAGGAGAAGGGGAGGGGTGAAGGTGAAGTAAAGAGCTGGGAAGTCGATAGGTGAAAGAGATTAAGGAGTGGAAGAGGGGGAATCTGATAGGAGAGGATAGAAGATCATGGAAGAAAGGGAAAGGGAAGGAGCATCAGAGAGTGGAGATGAGCAGGTAAGGTGATAAGGTGAGAGAGGGAAATAGGAATGGGTGATAGTAAAGGAAGGGTGGGGGGCAATTACTATAAGTTTGAGAAATCAAAGTTCATGCCATGAGGTTAGAGGCAACCCAGACAAAATATAAGGTGCTGCTCTTCCAACCTCAGTGTGTTCTCATCATAGCTGTAGTCAGAATAGGAATAGGAAATGGAATTGAAATGGGGGGTTACAGGGAGATCTTGCTTTTTTTAGCAGACGGCAATGCCTAACAGTTAAAGGCCCTGAGGTCAGGTTCTACTGATATCACACTGCCTGGAGGCTTACCAAAATCCCAAGGGTAAGCACTAAAATTCTCAAAACGGAGCTGTAGCACAAGACCCATTGAACCATTGCAGAATTTCAGAGCCGAACTTGCAGAACAAAAGCTTTTTAAGTGATAATATCTTTGACAATAATGTGTGTGAGTTGAGAGTAAGCAAAACTACTTGGCTGAGGGGATGGAGAACTTGCCTTGAATTTTCATGGTGTTCATTTGGTTTGATTATTGCGACAATAATGCACAATCACCCAGTCCTTTCAAAATGTGTCTCTCTTCATACAACGGCAGCCAGCATATTCTGATAATCAGTAAATTCAAGGTTAATAATAAAATATATTTGAGTATTTGATGTAACACCAACATAGTCATAGGGTAATATAACACAGAGCCACTCCAACTAATCCATGCCAGCCTAGATGCCTACCTAAGCTAGTCCCATTTGCCTGTGTTTGAACTTTTTTCCTCTATACCAGAAGTTCCCAACCTTTTTATGTTATGGGTCCTGTTGGAAACTGATGTTTTTTTTAAAATAATACTTCTTATAACATTTGTACTTTTTAACAAACTCATCTATCTTTCACACTCACTGGAAGAAAGCAGTATAGCAGCTAAACTAACAGTTTATCAACTTGGCAACACATACAACATGCTGGAGGAACTCAACAGTCCAGACTGGTTTATCACCTTACTCATTTTTCATTGGCTGAGTATTAGCATCTTACCCAAGTGATCTCATTGTTTTAATTATGTAGGCAATTAACTAATTTATTCCTATCTAAGGAATTTCTCTTATCTTATCTATAGAAATGATGGATTTTTCAGAGGCACCATCTTGTCTTCATCTTTAGTCCTTTGCCTTATACCTCTTTGCATTGTTTCTCCGCTCTTTATTTAGTTTGTTTAGTATTCATATCTTTCTTTGTACGCTAAAATAAACTGAAATCTTAGAATTAAGACGACTCATCATTCTTGACTCCTGGAAGAACCCTAAGGATCAGAAATTAAACAGAGATCCAACAACCCCTATCGTTAGCCAAGGAGCCCATGGACCCAAGGTTGGGAACCCCTGCCCCATACCTTTTCTATCCATGTACCTACCCAAATGTTGTAATTATATCTACCTCAACCACTTCATTAGGAAGCGCGTTCTGTTTGAACAACTTCTACCTGGCAGATGTTATAAGATTTTCTATGCCCGCACTTCTAGACTGAAAAATAGCTTTTTCCCCAGAGCTATAATTGCTCTGAACCAATCGATCAAGCATCATCCATAAATTGTTATATTGCTACTTTAGTACTGGTTTTATGGCCGTCATGCATCTGAATTGTGCTTTTGTACTGCTGGACATTGCTTGTACCGGCTGGTTACTTGATTTATTTATTGTTTATTTTATTTGTTGTTTTATAGCATTGAGTACAAGAGTTGCAAACTCATTTTCGCTGTATTGGTGCATGACAAATTGTACTATGCAATGACAATAAAGATATTTAATATTTCATATTTCATACATATACCCACCACCCTCTCTGAATGAAAAACTTGTCCCTCAGATCAAACTATTTAACAATAGTGAATAGCGGGCAGCATGATAATGTAGTGGTTAATGTAACACTTTACAGCTGCCGCAATTGGAAGATGTGGGCAGCACAGTAGCACAGTGACTAGCATAACACTTTACAGCACCAGTATTCAGAAGACCAGGGTTCAATTCCTGCCACTGTCAGTGAGGAGTTTGTATGTTCTCCCCGTGACCGCATGGGTTTCTCCCAGGTGCTCCGTGGTCTTCCCACCGTCCCGAGACATAAGGGTTAGGATCAGTGAAATGTGGGCACTGGAAGTGAGGCAACACTTGCGGGCTGCTCCCAACACATCCTCGGACCGAACTGGACATTGTACAAACAACACATTTCAATGTATGTCTTGATGCTCATGTGACAAAAAAAGCTAATCTTGATCTTTACAGATATGAGCTATTCAGCTCTAAAGTATCATGTCCTCTGTCTCTTATTTTTCATTGTAATTTTCCCCACCTTCCCTTAGTAGGTCAACTTTCTGAATTCCACCCCTTCTACAACAACATCTGTATAAGTTAAACAAATATCAATGATGCTTTAATTTACTACAAGCATGTCAACATACAAAGATTAAAACAAGCAAAGTTCCATAATTATGTATGATTATCAGTGGAAGACTGTCTAAAATGCTTTTACATTAAAAAAAGACTTTTTAAAGTGGTGTGGCACAGCAGCATAGTGGTTAGCACGATTGTTTTTCAGCATCAGCTGTAAGATCGGGGTTCGATTCCCAACAGTGTCTGTAAGGAATTTTTACCTTCTCTCCGTGACTGTGTGGGTTTCCTCTGTGTGCTCTGGTTTCCTCCCGCATTCCAAAGACGTTCGGTCAGGGTTAGTGAGCTGCACAGGCATAGCTATGTTGACACCGGAAGTGTGGCGGTATTTGTGGGCTGCACAACGCAATCCTCGCTGATTTGACTTTATGCAAATGACACATTTCATAGTATGTTTTACAGAAGTAAAGAGTTAAGACTCTTAACAGTGTTGATGAGCAGAGGGACGTTGGGGTCCAAGTTCATAGCTTGCTGAATGTGGTTTCGCAGGTTGATATGTAAAGGTGACAAATAAAGCTTATCTTCATAATTATCTTTTTACCTTGCTCTGTGAAACCAATTGTTTAATTTTCCAAGCTGGCTCCAGGTAACCTGAGTAAGGAGACCCAGCTGCAACATACAGTATTTTTAGTTTTAATTATCACTTTTGTAAACTGCTGTTCCCGGAGTGTGTAATGTCGCAGTCAGTGCCATTTTCAGATGAATTCAAGCTGTGCATATATTTTCACTGGTTTACAAATAACATTAAATAAGAAATTATTACATCTGAGGATTGCCTAGAGTAGAGATTACAGTTTAACTTTTCCACCAGTACATATCTGGCACAGTGGGTAGAGATAAGGCTTCACAGTGTCCCAGAACTGGGTTCAGTCCTGACCTTAGGTGCTGTCTGCGTGGAGTTTGCATGTTCTCCCTGTGACTATGTGAGTGCTCCAGTTTCTGCACACTCCCCAAAGTTGTGTGGGCTGGTGAATTGATTAGCCACTGTAAATTGCCCCACCATGGTACAATGGGGGAAGAGTTAATGAGGAGATGAGAAGAATTTTTGTAAATGGGATGAGATTCTAATTCAGATCCCGACTTGCTTATCACATGTGTGTGTTAACATACAGTGAAATGCATTCACAGCCAACGTCTAAGGATGTGCTGGGGTCAGCTCACAGGTCAGGCGGCAACATAGCATGCCCAAAACGCTCGGCAGAACAACACATAACACAACAAGAAACAAAAAAAAACAACAAAACAAATCCCCTTCCTCCCTTCACTCCCCCCCCCCCCCGACCCACATGCATGGACAGTCCTATAACTCCAGAAAGACCTCCGGTCTCCAATCTCCAGGCTTTGACTTCCATGTATTATTGCAATACACTATTTTATTTTATTATTGTATATAATATTCTAATAATATAACAAAATAATATAATATTAAAGTAAATGGTCAATGTTTTGCGTGCACTTGGTGGGCACAGAGCCTGTTTCCATGATTCTATGATCTCTTTCTTCCTCTGACCAAACTTATTTTTCAGTTCCCAACCATCTATCTTCTGCTTCTCCAAATCTGATTTATTTCCTCCTTTCCTTCCATCTCTGGACGACCACACAACCCAGATCCCTCTAAGTTTTTGATGTAGTATTTCAGTCAAAAATATTGACGATTCCTTCCCCCACCCCACAGATGCTGCTCGACCCACCGAGTTCCTCTAAGCAGACTGCTTTGCTCCCTTCAAGTTCCCTTCCAATGATTTTTTCCATTCTGTCAACAGGATGCACTGTACTGGAATTCTCTTGCTAAATGCCAATGCCTGGACATACCTCTTCTAACCCTCAGCTGCCGCGGGATATCATAATTGAAATAGAACCAGACAACTCACCTGGACTATGGATTTATTTCCATCTGACCAAATGTCTTTAAATTGATTAGCTGATAAAAAAAACCCAATAAGATATTGTAAATTATCACCAGTCCTGCCGAAGGGTCTCGGCCCAAAACATCGACTGTACTCTTTTCCATAGATGCTACCTGGCCTGCTGAGTTCCTCCAGCATTTTGTGTGTGTTGTGTGAACAGTATGCAAGACAAGCTTTTCACTGCATCTCGGTGCGTGTGACAATAATAAGCCAATACCAATGCCAAATTCACAAATTCACAAGTCTCTGTGGGAGTATTCATGGGTAGTCGAAGGCCCAAGGTGTCCGTGTCTGAGAGCCAGGGCTACGGATTGGAGGCCTGGAGGTGGCCTGTCCTGGGGTTGGGGCCTGTTTGTGTGTGCGAGTGGGAGTGTGGGAAAGGGGCTAGTTCTGCTGTCGCTGTTTTGTTTTGTTTTATTGTTGCTGTTGCTGCTTGTGTTGTTCTGCTGAACTTTGTGGACGTGCTATGTTGGTGCTGAGATGTGTGGTGACACTTGCGGGCTGTCCCTAACACATCCTTGGGTTTTGTTGGTTCTTTACCCAAACAACACATTTCACAGTATGTTTTAATGTACACTTGATAAATAAATCTGAATCTGAATTTGTGCAACTCTCTTCCTCAAGGGGTGGTGAAAGCAGTCTTTGAATATTTTTAAGGTAGTGACATTTGTTAAGCAAGACGAGGGGTGGTTGAAGTTTACCAAGGGTAGATGGGGAATATAAAATTGCGGTTTCAACCAGATCAGCCTTGTACTTATTAAATGTTGGAGAAGGCTTGAGAGGCCAGTTGGCTTACACCTGCTCCGAATCCACAGTTATTTATTTATGCAGAGATACAGGCCCTTCTAGCCCGACAACCGACCTATTTAACACTAGCCTAATCACAATTACAATGACCAGTTAACCTACTAACCAGTCTTCGGACTGTGCGACGAAACTGGAGCACCTGGAGGAAACCCACACATTTACAGGAGAAACATACAAATTTCTTACAGACAGTGGTGGAATTGAGCTCCAAACTCCAATGCCCCAAACTGTAACAGTGTCACGCTAACCATTACACTACCATTTCCCCCCTCCACTTGTTCAGTAAATACAATGATGCATTGCTTTTATTTTTAAGTCCATTATCATCTCCTTTTGAAGGGAGAAGCACTCTTTAGAAAACACTTGTGCAACATATCAGTCCACAAAGCTGCAAGCTAGATCAGGCTATTTAAAATTCATGATACTATTTTCAACTTTTGCTTTGAATCACATCTTCCACAGAGAGATTGATTGGTGTTGCCACAGTGACGCTTGCCAGCAGATATTACTGAGGTGTTCATGAGGTTTCTCTTCCCACAGCAGAAGTCTAATATCAGTTGGCACAAGCACAAGGCTGTACACCTGGTGATACTGATGCTTCTCTGAGCTGCAGATTTCACTTTGCAGTTATCTCTGCTCCTTTATGTTGAGTAGATAGGGCTGGCAACAAATACAACATTCCCTAGTCTTCCCCCTATCCCTATCTTTAAATACTTTCTTTCTAAACCCAACAGAATGTAATCATTTGGATTACATTGCCTGGTCTTTAAAGATCATATTCCTACAGGCACACTTTGGGCATAGTTAGATCAGTCAGTGTCAAAGTCATTGTACATTTATTATCAAAGTACATATATGTCATCATTATACTATCTTGAGATTCATTTTCTTGCAGGCATTTACAGGAAAGGAAAGAAATACAATAGAATTTATGTAAAACAAGACAGAAACGAAGACTGACGAACAACCAATGTGAGAAAGAAAACAAGTCATGCAAATAAAAAATAAATATTCTGAGAACATGAGTTGTAAAATCCTTCAAAGTGAGTCCTCAGGTTGTGAAATTAGTTCAGAGTTGTGGTGAGTGAAGTTACCCACACTGGTTCAGGAGCCTGATGGTTGTAGGATAATAACTGTTCCTGAACCTGGCAGGGTGGGACCCAGGGTTCCCGTACCTTCTTGCAATTGAGTGCAAATTGTAATACAGTAAGTAAATAGATCCAGACAGGATCTTTACTGATGAGGGATCCCAGCCAAAAACACTGACTTTCCATTCCTCTCCATAAATGCTGCCTGACCTGCTGAGTTCCTCTAGCAATTTGTGTTTGTTTCACAAATCAGTTTGTACACATAATATTCAAAGACCCCACTATTCCCTCATAATTTCATTTTGCATTGCCAATGAATTTATTAATTATCCACCTTCCTCTCTTATCTCAGGTCTCAAAAAATTTCCAGAGCTTATTGAAAACTAAACCTTAAGGATATGAAGATGGTAAAACTATCTGAATATAAGTACCAGTGTTTAAGGAAATATGAGGGTTGACTGTTCATTCCTTTCCAAGGATGCTGCCTGGCCTGCTGAGTTCCTCCAGTGTTTTGTATTTGTTCCCCTGGATTTCCAGCATCTTCAGAACCTGTTGTTTTATACTTTATAAACATCAATGTAACATGTCAAACCACAAAACTGCAATCTAAACTGGCCTAATTTTTATATATACCATCTTTCAACTTTTGTTTTTAGTCTCCCTTCCATACAGGTACTAGTGTCGCAACACTCATATCTGAGAGCGGAGATTTCTTTGATGTTCCTTGGGCTTACTACAGAGGATATTAGACAAACATTATGAATTACACTGGGGGAGGGGTAGCTACTTCTATTTAATTAGCCTATATGCTTCACATTTCCGCAACTAAAATCATTTGTACTGAGCAAATATGAAGAATCTGCTGATGATTTTGCTTTATTTGATATGGATACCCTTTGCAAGTCTGGCAATATTGCCTAACCATTGCCCTGGAATTGGCTGGCAATGCCTCGTCAGAGGGCATTTTAGGATCAATCAGATTACTGGAGGCCTGAAGAATATCAATATTGCTGAAATTTCTTTCCATCACCAGTGAAAGAGAACCAGTGGTGGGCTTTACCAGTCCGTCACAGGTTAAGGCCTCCCTACCAGTGAGCACACCTACACAGAGCATTGTCGCAGGAAAGCAGCGTTCTTCTTCAGAGACCCCCTTCACCCAGGTCATGCTCCCTTCTTGCTGTTGCCATCAGGAAGAAGGTACAGGAGTCTCACGACCCACACAATCAGGTTCAGGAACAGTTATTACCCTTCAGGCTCCTGAACTAAAGGGCATAACTTCGCTCAACTTCACTTGCCCCATCCCACACCTATGGAATTACTTTCAAGGAGTCTTCATCTCATGTTCTCGATACTTATTATTTATTTATTATTATTATTTCTTTCTTTTTGTATTTACACAGCCTGTTGTCTTTTACACATTGGTTGAACACCCAAGCTGGTGCAGTCTTTCATTGATTCTATTATGGATTTATTGAGTATACCCGCAAGTAAATTAATTTCAGGGTTGTATATTGTGACTTGTATGTACTTTGAACTTTGAACCAGATGAGATTTTAACTCTTTCCAATGGTTTTGCAATCTCCCTTATAAAAGCCTAAGGCCATAAGACCATAAGATATGGGAGCAAAATTAAGCCATTTGGCTCATTGGGTCTGCTCCACCATTTCATTATGACTGATTTATTTCCTCTCAGCCCCAAAATCCCACCTTCTCCCTATAAATATACCTCTCTCGAAGGAAAGGAATACCTGATTTTCATAACTGGAGGAATAGCAGGTAAGGAAGGCACTGCTTACCTTGCTCAGATCCCTGATTACCTTTGGCGACAAACAGGACTGGTGCTTCCACATATTACACAGACCGTTAATCCAGGTAAATAAGGCAAAAAGTCTGGGCACTCTTGCCTATACCTTAACACAACTTGCCCAGGATGTTAAGGGATCATGGCAGCAGTTCCCTTAGGGACGCCTACAATTTTGGGAACACCCACAAAACCTGACTGGATGGTTGACCCGGCATGCATCTAGCATGACGGAGACAGCACCACAGCTATGGGCAACCTTCCCCACCAAGTCAGCCGGGCCTCTTGCACCCCTGTCCGCATTGAACTCAAAAAGGACCAGGTGTTGCCTTCAGTTCCTCAGTACCCCCTGAAACCAGAGGCAGAAGGACGAGTACGAGCCCTAATAACCTCCTTTCCAGCTTAGGGAATTTTGGTTTCTTGCCAATCACCTTGCAATACGCCAATCTTCCCCGTTCCAAAGCCAGAAAGAAAAGAATGGCGCCTAGTACAAGACCCAAGGAAGATAAGTGAAATCGTGGCACCCCTACATGCCCTTGTCCCAAACCCTGCAACTATTTTGAATTGCATACCTGCAGCCGCCTGTATATTTACAATAGTAGATTTGCAACATGCATTTTTCGCCGTTCCAGTACATCCAGATTCCCTATATTTGTTTGCATTTACATACCAAGGACAACAATACACCTGGACTCACTTGCCCCAAGGGTTTATTCATTCTCCAACGCTATTTTCGCAGACTCTCCAGGGCCAATTACCTGACTTGCAGTTGCCTTGCAGCTCAGCTTTGATACAGTATATAGATGATTTACTGATTTCCAGCGATAGCCTGTGAAAATCACACGACGGTACTACTGAAATTTCTCCACTCGTTGGAGCACATGACCCCGCCCATAAGGTAAACCGTTCCCAGAAAGAAGTGAAGTTTCTAGGGGTAAACAACAGGAATTCTGCAGATGCTGGAAATTCAAGCAACATACATCAAAGTTGCTGGTGAACACAGCAGGCCAAGCAGCATCTATAGGAAGAGGCGCAGTCGACGTTTCAGGCCGAGACCCTTCGTCAGGACTCTCGGCCTGAAACGTCGACTGCGCCTCTTCCTATAGATGCTGCTTGGCCTGCTGCGTTCACCAGCAACTTTGATGTATGTTGCTTGAAGTTTCTAGGGGTCCTGTTCTCAGCAGCCGAACGGAAGCTGACAGAAGACCTAATATGACAGATTGCAGATGCCCCCATTCCAACTACGCCGAAACAGATGAAGGCCTTTTTGGGACTCCAGAATTTCTGCAGACAATGGATACCGAATATTGCCATTTGCACCCGTCAGCTATTTCCATTGGCATCCCCACACGCTCCGCCTACCTTCACTCTCACTGCCGAACAAAGGGAGGCTGTCACTGAATTAAAGGACAGTCTATTGCGAGCCCCTGCTTTGGGGCGACCCCTCTATTCACACAGAGAGTGGTGAATCTGTGGAATTCTCTGCCACAGGAGACAGTTGAGGCCAGTTCATTGGCTATATTTAAGAGGGAGTTAGATATGGCCCTTGTGGCTACAGGGGTCAGGGGGTATGGAGGGAAGGCTGGGGCGGGGTTCTGAGTTGGAGGATCAGCCATGATCATACAAAATGGTGGTGCAGGCTCGAAGGGCCGAATGGCCTACTCCTGCACCTATTTTCTATGTTTCTATGTTTCTATGTTTCTATCTCTTCATGCCCTGATTAATCAAGAATCTATCAACCTCTGCCTTTAATACACCCACTGACTTGGTCTCCACAGCCGCCTGCGGCAAAAAATTCCACAGATTCCACAGATGTTTATAGAATTAAATAGTCCTTCATCTATCTCATTCAATTAATGGAATCGAAATTCCTCAGATGTTATGATGGTATCTCCATTAGCAGAAGAGTTTATGACCTGAGGGTACATTTGATATCCCTAGTGTAACAGAGCAGGTGGCAGGGGTGGAGATACATCTCCACCGAAGGAGGTGTAAGGTGTGTCTACCCTCCGCTAGCCTGCCAGTCACCTTTGGGCAAAATGTAGCACCTACTTAGCACACCTCCCTCCCACTCCCCACGATCAGGGTCACATGAAGCCATGAGAGCAGGTGGTAGATGATAATATGAGTGGCTGGTGCACATCACAAGCCTTGGTGATGTGACCACTGACCCCAGGGAGACAATCTCTGAAGAGTATTGATAATGGCTGGGGTCACCTGTCTTGTAGAGACACTGCCCAGAAGAAGGCAATGACAAACCACTCCTGTAGAAGAATTTGCCAAGAACAATCATGGTCATGAGACCATGATTGTCCATGTCATACGACATGGCAAATAATGATGATGTCATATGACACGGCACATAATGATGATGATAACGTGTAACAGAATCAGGAAATATACCACAATTCAACAGAAACGGCATTTCACTTTAAGTTAGAACTCAGGCTTCAAAACAAAGTTATCTGGCCTGCCTGTAATAATGATAATGGGACGGCACCATCGTATAGCAGTTACCATAAGAGTATTACAGTGTCGGCAACCTGGGATCAATCCCATCGCTGACTGTAGGGACCTTGTGATCTCCCTCTAAATGCGTGGATTTCCTCCGGGTTCCTCCCACATTTCAAACAAAATCAATGGGTTAGGGTTAGCATGTTATTTTTGTGCTTTAAGCATAGCGGCATTTGTGGGCTTCCCCCATCACAACCCTCACAGGTTGCTGGCTGTTGACCAAACAACACATTTCACTGTATGTTTTGATGTACATGTGACAAATGAAGTAAATCTGTATCTTTAGCTAACAATACTCATCTCTTTTCCATCACCATACTGGATTACATTTGTCTGCTGGTATAAATGAGTTCTGAACGGTTAAGGATTGGTCCTCTCCTGTCCAAATGGAGAAGTAGTCATAGCATTCACATCTGTTGCTTCAACATATTTGCATCAGTGTTCACAGACCAAAGAAGGAGTTGGGAACAGAACAAAATGAGAGAGATATTTTCCCCTTATCAGAGATAGATGAGATCTGAGGATATAAAGTTTGTATCGAAATTTAGAGATTTAGATAGGATCTGAGGGAAACCATTTTCAGCCAGAGAGTGATGAGTACCTAGAGAGAGTGGTGAAACCAGAGTAGCTGTCAGCATTTGAGAAGTCTCTAGACCAGGGGTTCCCAACCTGGGTTCCACGGACCCCTTGCGTAATGGTATTGGTCCATGGCACAAAAAAGGTTGGGAACTCCTGCTCTAGACAAACACTTGAATTGTCTAGGTATAAGTAGCTAAGGCTAAGTACTGGAAGATGGGATTTATATAAATGGGTGCCTACTAGTCAGTGATGGGCCAAATGGCCTGTTTCCCTGTAGTTTGACTCCAGCACTTTGGCTCTATAAAATTTGCTGGTGAACTTTATAGAAACATGAAAAGTTGATGGGAGGTGTCACAATGGGAGAGAAATATTGGGTAATTTACCCCCAGGTACTGAGCAAGCAAATTCCTTTTCAAAATCACAGTAAACTTGTTTTGGAAAATGCACAAGCTAAAGGTTAAAGGTGCCTTCCAGTAGAAATTAGTCATTCTAGTGAAGTATAACTGGCCAAAATTACCTTCTGAAGGTAATGAAAACAATTCAAAGGAGAACAACATACACCAAATATTATTCTCACTCAAAATTAATGAATAGTAATGTTCATGAGAAAAATCCACGTTATCCCATCCCCATACTAAGTTATTTACAGTATTATTGGTTCTATTCATTGATCATCAACCTTATGTGTTGTGTTGTATGAAGGGGGTGACCATGGTCTTTGACCATGATTGTTCTTGGCAAATTTTTCTACAGAAGTGGGTTGCCATTGCCTGCCTCTGGCCAGTGTCTTTACAGGACGGGGGACTCCAGCCATTATAAATACTCTTCAGAGATTGCCTGCCTGGCATCCGTGTTGCATAACCAGGACTTTGAGATGCTCATACAACCATCCACCACCTGCACCCATGGCTTCACATGACCCTGATCGGGGGGCTAAGCAGGTGCTACACCTTATCCAAGGGTGACCTGCAGGCTAGCGGAGGGAAGGAGCACCTTATATCTCCTTCTGGTAGAGATGTACCTCCACCCTGTCTCCCATATACATTGGTAGAGTTTGCATTATTATGTCTACAGGGCATCATTGCCACTCTTGTGACCTCCAGGAATGGAACAAACTTCAGGTGTTAGTGAGGCTTCTAACCTGAGCTGAGATCCTCGATGTCTCGTGGCAGAAGGACATAAGACATGCAGTCCTTCCCCACAACGCCAATGTGTTGGTTGTCTTCAAAATGTATTTTCTATATTTAACCCAAAATATGTGGTAAGCATGCCAGAGTAGATTAAAATCAGGGCTCAATTCCTATGAGACCCGTTGTAAATTGGGGGACTGTGTTGTCAAGCACCTCCGCTCCGTCCACCACAAGCGGAGCTTCCTGGTCACCAAACATTTTATTCTGATTCTCATTCTCATTCTGACTTGTTGGTTCATGGCCTCCTATTGTGCCAAGATGAGGCCACTCTCAGGGTGGAGGAGCAACATCTTCTATTCTGTCGGTGTATCCTGCTACTTGATGCCATGAATATTGCTTTCTCTTTCCGGTAAACAAATTAACCCCCCCCCCTTACTTTATTCCCCATTCTAAACTTTTACCTCTTCTCATCTGGCTATTACCTCCTCCTGGTGCCCCTCTTCCTTCCCTTTCTCCTCTGGTCCACTCTCCTCTCCTACCAGATTCCTTCTTCTCCAGCCCTTGATCTTTTCCATCCACCTGGCTTCACCTGTCACCTTCCAGCTAGTCTCCTTTGCCTCCCCCACCTTTCTTATTCTGGCATCTTCTCCCTTCCTTCTCACTTCCTTCTCAGTCCTGAAGAAGGATCTCAGCCAAACCCTCTATTCATTTCTATAGATGCTGCCTGACCTGCTAATCCTCCAGCATTTTGTGTGAGTTGCTTCCAATTTCTTTTAGCTGGTTAAAAATATAGAATGAACTTCTCTTTGAAAAGGAATCAGCAGAGATTTAGAGTTTATTAAAGATTTGTCATCACACCAATTCAAATTGTTCTTTGTATGTACAATAAAATGATTTCCCTATGAGAAAAGCAATATTACTCTGCCAACTTACAGTAAGAATCATGGTTACTTTGGTTAATTAAATGCCCAGACATATGGGCTCACTTTGAGAAGACACAGAAGTTGAAGCCTTTCGGCTGGAGCCCTGAGTCTGTGAATCTCTGCAAGTCTGCTGGAGTAATAAAAGGCCCAATGTCTGTGTGTCTGTGCCCGAATCTGGATCCACTGGAGGCTGGTGGCCGAAGAATACGGACTATCTTGAGGTTTGAGGATTGTGTATTTGTGCAACTGGGAGGAAGGAATGGGGTTTATTTTGCTGTTGCTGTTTTGTTGCTTCTTGTGTTTTGTGTTGCTCTGGTGAGCAGAGAGGGTATACTATGTTGGTGCCGGACACTTGCGGGCTGCCTCCAGCACACCCTTGTCTGTGTTGGTTGTTAACAAAAGCAACATATTTCACTGCGTGTTTCAATGTACATGTGATACATACATTTGAATCATGAATCTTGACACTGCCCTTTTCAGATCTAGTATTTTCTATCAATATGTTGCTAAAATAGATCTTATCTTGTCTCACCAGTGGGAAAGCGGCCAGTGCGTGAGTGGGCCAGTGAAGCAGTGGAGCTTTGAGGCTTTGACTCGAGAGGCTTCGATGAGAAGAGGCGGAGGACAAGCTAGCTCTCAGTTAGTTTTTACACTGTCTCCTGAGACGGTGATGTGCCTCTCATGTGAGATGTGGCAGTCTTGGGGGAACTCCCCTCTCCCGCAGAGTCACATCTGCCAGAAGTGCACACGGCTGGATGATCTGGAAGACCCTGTAAGGAATCTGGAGCAGCAGCTGGATGACCTTCGACTCATAAAGGAGAATGAGGCAGTCATAGATGAGAGCTACAGGGAGGTAGTCACACCTAGGCTGTCGGAAGCAGGTCGTTGGGTGACAGTCAGAGGGGGGAAAGCGAAGGTGAGCAGACAGGTAGTGCAGAGCACCCCTGTAGCCATTCCCCTGATAATAAGTTTACCATCCTGGATTCTGTTGGCAGGGACGACCGAGCAGGTGTGAACCACGGTGACAGGGCCTCCGGCACTGTGTCTGACCCTGTGGTGCAGAAGGGTGGGACAGAGAAGAGGAGAGCTGTCGTCATTGGAGACTCTATAGTCAGGGGAGCAGACAGGAGATTTTGTGGACGTGAGAAGGACACCCGTATGGTTTGTTGCCTCCCGGGTGCCAGGGTCCGGGATATCTCTGACCGGGTGCACGACATCCTGGTACGAGAGGGAAAGCAACCAGAAGTCGTGATACATGTTGGGACCAACGACATAGGCAGGAAGAGGGATGAGGTCCTGAAGTGTGAGTTTCAGGAACTAGGCAGAAGGCTGAAGAACAGGATCTCAAAGGTGGCATTCTCAGGATTGCTGCTAGTGCTACGTGACAGTGATGGTAAGAATTGGAGGAGATGGCAGTTGAATGCGTGGCTGAGAAGTTGGTGTAGGGAGCAAGGTTTTAGATTTTTAGATCATTGGGATCTCTTCTGGGGAAGGTGGGACCTGTACAGATTGGATGGGTTGCACCTGAACTCGAGGGGGAGCAATATCCTTGCAGGTAGGTTTGCTAGCATGGTTCGGGAGGGTTTAAACTAATTTGCGAGGGGAGATGGGACCCAGAGCGATAGAGCAGTGAAAGAAGTGCATGGATCTAACATACAGAGAGGCTTTGAGGAAAGAGAAGCAGAATAAACGGTGTAAAGACAGTAAGGTAGAAGGGCTGAAATGTGTGTACCTCAATGCAAGAAGCATCAGGAACAACGGTGATGAACTGAGAGCTTAGATACATACATGGAATTATGATGTAGTGGCCATTACAGAGACCTGGCTGGCAACAGGGCAGGAATGGATTCTCAATATTCCTGGATTTCAGTGCTTTAAAAGGGATAGAGAGGGCGGAAAAAGGGGAGGAGGGGTGGCATTACTGGTCAGGGATACTATTACAGCTACAGAAAGGGCGGGTAATGTAGCAGGATCCTCTTTTGAGTCAATATGGGTGGAAGTCAGGAACAGGAAGGGAGCAGTTACTCTTTTGGGGGTATTCTATAGGCCCCCTGGTAGCAGCAGAGATACAGAGGAGCAGATTGGGAGGCAGATTTTGGAAAGGTGCAAAAATAACAGGTTTGTTATCATGGGTGACTTTAACTTCCCTAATATTGATTGGCACCTGATTGGTTCCAAGGGTTTAGATGGGGCAGAGTTTGTTAAGTGTGTTCAGGACGGATTCCTGACACAGTATATGGACAGGCCGACCAGGGGGAATGCCATACTAGATCTAGTACTAGGTAACGAACCGGGTCAGGTCACAGATCTCTCAGTGGGTGAGCATCTGGGGGACAGTGACCACCGCTCCCTGATCTTTAGCATTATCATGGAAAAGGATAGAATCAGAGAGGACAGGAAAATTTTTAATTGGGGAAAGGCAAATTATGAGGCTATAAGGCTAGAACTTGCGGGTGTGAATTGGGATGATATTTTTGCAGGGAAATGTACTATGGACATGTGGTCGATGTTTAGAGATCTCTTGCGGGATGTTAGGGATAAATTTGTCCCGGTGAGGAAGATAAAGAATGGTAGGGTGAAGGAACCATGGGTGACAAGTGAGGTGGAAAATGTGAGGTGGAAAATCTGGTCAGGTGGAAGAAGGCAGCATACATGAGGTTTAGGAAGCAAGGATCAGATGGGTCTATTGAGGAATATAGGGAAGCAAGAAAGGAGCTTAAGAAGGGGCTGAGAAGAGTAAGAAGGGGGCATGAGAAGGCCTTGGCGAGTAGGGTAAAGAAAAAACCAATAATGTGAAGAAAAAAAGGATGACAGGAGTGAAGGTAGGACCAATTAGAGATAAAGGTGGGAAGATGTGCCTGGAGGCTGTGGAAGTGAGCGAGGTCCTCAATGAATACTTCTCTTCAGTATTCACCAATGAGAGGGAACTTGATGATGGTGAGGACAATATGAGTGAGGTTGATGTTCTGGAGCATGTTGATATTAAGGGAGAGGAGGTGTTGGAGTTGTTAAAATACATTAGGACAGATAAGTCCCCAGGGCCTGACGGAATATTCCCCAGGCTGCTCCACGAGGCGAGAGAAGAGATTGCTCAGCCTCTGGCTAGGATCTTTATGTCCTCGTTGTCCACGGGAATGGTACCGGAGGATTGGAGGGAGGCGAATGTTGTCCCCTTGTTCAAAAAAGGTAGTAGGGATAGTCCGGGTAATTATAGACCAGTGAGTCTTACGTCTGTGGTGGGAAAGCTGTTGGAAAAAATTCTTAGAGATAGGATCTATAGGCATTTAGAGAATCATGGTCTGATCAGGGACAGTCAGCATGGCTTTGTGAAGGGCAGATCGTGTCTAACAAGCCTGATAGAGTTCTTTGAGGAGGTGACCAGGCATATAGATGAGGGTAGTGCAGTGGATGTGATCTATATGGATTTTAGTAAGGCATTTGACAAGGTTCCACACGGTAGGCTTATTCAGAAAGTTAGAAGGCATGGGATCCAGGGAAGTTTGGCCACGTGGATTCAGAATTGGCTTGCCTGCAGAAGGCAGAGGGTAGTGGTGGAGGGAGTACATTCAGATTGGATGATTGTGACTAGTGGTGTCCCACAAGGATCTGTTCTGGGACCTCTACTTTTCGTGATTTTTATTAATGACCTGGATGTGGGGGTAGAAGGGTGGGTTGGCAAGTTTGCAGACGACACAAAGGTTGGTGGTATTGTAGATAGTGTAGAGGATTGTCAAAGATTGCAGAGAGACATTGATAGGATGCAGGAGTGGGCTGAGAAGTGGCAGATGGAGTTCGACCCGGAGAAGTGTGAGGTGGTACACTTTGGAAGGACAAACTCCAAGGCAGAGTACAAAGTAAATGGTAGAATACGTGGTAGTGTGGAGCAGCAGAGGGATCTCAGGGTACACGTCCACAGATCCCTGAAAGTTGCCTCACAGGTGGATAGGATAGTTAAGAAAGCTTATGGGGTGTTAGCTTTCATAAGTCGAGGGATAGAGTTTAAGAGTCGCGATCTAATGATGCAGCTCTATAAAACTCTGGTTAGGCCACACTTGGAGTACTGTGTCCAGTTCTGGTCACCTCACTATAGGAAGGATGTGGAAGCATTGGAAAGGGTACAGAGGAGATTTACCAGAATGCTGTCTGGTTTAGAAAGTATGCATTATGATCAGAGATTAAGGGAGCTAGGGCTTTACTCTTTGGAGAGAAGGAGGATGAGAGGAGACACGATAGAGCTGTACAAGATAGTAAGAGGAATAGATAGAGTGGATAGCCAGAGCCTCTTCCCCAGGGCACCACTGCTCAATACAAGAGGACATGGCTTTAAGGTAAGGGGTGGGAAGTTCAAGGGGGATATTAGAGGAAGGTTTTTTACTCAGAGAGTGGTAGGTGCGTGGAATGCACTGCCTGAGTCAGTGGTGGAGGCAGATACACTAATGAAGTTTAAGAGACTACTAGACAGGTATGTGGAGGAATTTAAGGTAGGGGCTTATATGGGAGGCAGGGTTTGAGGGTCAGCACAACATTGTGGGCCAAAGGGCCTGTACTGTGCTGTACTATTCTATGTTCTATGTTCTATGTTCATCAATTGGTTATAGATCTTGCATGTTATTCTTTTAGTCAGTGAAAACAAAAACCCCTCTCTGGATGGGCCCAAGCCCAGCTGCAAAACGAGGAGGGTTGGGCTTGGGGCTAGCAACCCCATCATGCAAAAAGCCTGAGCTACAGAAACACCGAAGACCTCATCCCTTGGACAGAAAGGACCTTTAAAAATGAGCCGCACCTGGGACAGCTTGAAAGACTGCCCCAGGACACAGGATTCTGGAGAGCAGCTGTCGGCGGCCTACATCCCAGCAGGGGTGATGGGCTTAACCAACCAGTGAAAACAAAACAGTATCCACATATTTTTAAGTAACGTGACACGAGCACTTAGCAAATGTATTCAACTGTGTAATGCAAATGTACTCTATTACTTCCAGTCATTAAATAAAAATAGATTTATGCATTGTAGGCTATTTTAAGTACTTTAAATGCAAAAAAGTTCTTAACCTCCTGTAGATGGAATTTTGTGACATAAAGAATAGACATTAATGATCAGCATCTGAATTCCCTGGAAAATTATTAAACAAGACACATGTTGTCCCTGATGGATATTAACGATGGTACAGACACCAAAAAGCTATTTGTAAGTTGCTCTACTGGAAAAAAATAGATATTTGAAGCCAATCATTATTCTCTGAATAGGAAGGGCAATTTTCTGAAAGGAAGGTGCCAATAGGTGTAAACTATAAGGTGTAAAGTACAAAAGAAAGTCTCAGGCACGCTTGATTTCATTATACTGGGGTAAATGTGAACCAAAGGAGGAGGATTTGAAGGCAGACAACATAAAGGCATTTTGGGGAAGCGCTGCAGTTTAGGGTCTTTCTGCACAAGACATTGATGTACGAAGTCCAGGGTAAATATCCCTCAAACACTTAAAACTTGCATTGTTCCAGGAGGCCACTTGAATGGCAAGGGACACAGCATGTGCAAAAACTATCCAACGTATAGAACTGACGAATTTATAAATGACACTACAAATATAAACAGAGTCATGTAATGGTTTTGTACTTATATATACTTCTAACGAATAAACTTTATTTTTGAAATTAAAAAAGATTGAAAGAGATAAAGGAGAAGATTAGATTTATTTGTCACACACACACACACACACACATATATATATATATATATCTAGGGTGCCTAAGACTTTTGCACAATATTGTAGTAATTTTATGTATTGGACTATACTGCTGCAAAAAACGACATATGTGTGTGATGATAAAGCTGATTCTGATTTGGGTCTCTATTGTGGACTGGGAGTGGGAAGGGGACAGGGAGAGGGGAATCATGGTTGGGAATAGGGGAAGGGAGAAGGGAGGAAGTGTGAAGTACCAGAGAGACATTTTGTAATGATCAGTAAACCAATTTGGAATCAAATGACCTTGCCTGGTGTCTCAGGGCCGGGTGTGCCTGCACCCACCCCCCACCGCCCCTGGCACTCCTCTGCCACCTGTCCCACACCCCTCCAGCGGTGCTCCACCCTCACCACTCCCTATATCCTTTGCTCCCACCAGATTTACACACTCGCTCTCCACTCCATGTTGACAAATACAGAACTGAGCAAAAGTCCTAGGCACCTTAGCTATACATATGTGCCTACGACTATTGCACTGTACTCTGCATCTTTCGACTGAGGGAGGAAACCAAAGCACCTGAACGAAATGCACGTAATCACAGGGAGAACGTACAAACGCCCTACCGACAGTGGCAGGAACTGAACCCAGGTTACTGACATAGCACTAAGTGCTATTCTACTGCGCCACCCTGTTTATATTCCAGCTATCATTACAGAGAGCCAAGATAACTGTTTTGAAGAATGATCTCTAACTCAAATAGAAATGCTGCCTTCTATTGAATTGTGGTAAGATTCCTGATTCTTCTGTTACACCAGGAGCTATCAAATGGGAACAAGTTTTGAATTGCCCAAAGGCATAAAATCTGAACATTTCTGAGACAAGCAAATAGTTTGCCAAAACAAGATTATGCTGCAAGTCTATGCTGCAAGATTATGCTGTGATTTTACCGAACCGTGCCCATGGTCTGTTCTTATCAAATTACGATACTGCTTTGCACTGTTGTAACTATATGTTATAATTATGGGGTTTTTGTCAGTTTTTCAGTCTTGATTTGTCATGTGTCTCTGTGATATCATTCTGGAAAAACATTGTATCATTTCTTAATGCATGCATTACTAAATGACAATAAAAGAGGACTGTGTGTCCTCATAATCTAAGTCTAATGCAAGTAGAAAAGCATGAAATTCCACATTGTCATAACAATTCAGTTATCACTGAAAGATTGCTTATATTCTGCACTGTACAACTTGGCATTCAGGATGAAGTAGACAATCGGATTCAACATTGGCTTAGCTGGAGAAGGTAGAGAGTGTCAGTAGATGGTTGTCCCCCTGATTGGGGGCCTGTCACTAGTGGTGTGCCACTGAGATTGGTGCTGGCTCTGTAGTTTATCATGTATGTTAATAATTTAGACAATAATATGGTAAACTGGATCAGCATAGTAGATAGTGACGAAGAGGATCAAACTTGCAAAGTGATCTGCACTTGCTGAGAAAATGGGCTGAAAAACGGCAGATGGAATATTTATTGAGATATAGTGCAGAACAGGCCCTTCCAGCCTCTCAAGTTGCATTGCCCAGCTAGCTCCCAATTTAACTCTAGCCTAATCATGGGACCAATAACTTACTAACTGGTATGTCTTTGGACTGTGAGAGGAAACCAGAGCACCCAGAGGTGCGGGAATTGAACCCAGATCGCTGATGCTGTAAAGCGTTGTGCTAACCACTTCACTTCGGTGCCAGCCCTATACATACAAGTGTGAGATGTTGCACTTTGTGAGGACAAAGCAGGGTGCAAATTACACCAAGAATGGTAGGGCACTGAGGTGTGCGATAAAACAAAAGAATATGGGAATACAAATCCATAATTCCTTGAAAGGAATAGATAGGTTCGTAAAAAGAGCTTCTAGCACATTGTCCTTAATAAATTAAGGTACTAGAGTTGGAATTTTATGTTGAAGTTGTATATGACTTTTGTTTTGTGTTCCATACTCTGCCAGAGCCTCGGCGACCACTTTTTCAAGTGGTTGTCTTGGAGGAAAGAATCTGTGAGTGGTCCCCCACGTCCTTCTTACAGCGTCTTTTTTTTTACGAGCTCGACACTCAACCCGGCACGGATGGAAAGCATTCCTGGGATTGGCCCGACTGGCTTCGAACTCGGGAACCTTCGCTCCGGAGTCTGGTGCTAATGTCACTGCGCCACTAGCCGGGGTAAGACATTGGTGAGGCCATATTTAGAGTATAAAGTGCAGTTCTGTGGTCATCTACCTACAAGAATGGTATCAATAAGATTGAAAGAGTGCAAAGATGATTTACATGGATTTAAGGACCATAGGTTGAATATGTCAGGATTTTATTACCTGGAGTGTAGGAGAATGAGGTGAGATCTCATAGAGGTATACAAAATTATGAGGGGTATAAATAGAGTGAATGCGTGCAGGCTTTTTCCCTACAGGTTGGGTGGAAATAATGAGAGGTCATAGGTTAAGGGTGAAAGGTAAAATCTTTAAGGTGAATCTGATGGGAATTACTTTATTCAGAGTGTGGAACGAGCAGCCAGCATAAGTCATAGATGCAGGTTTAATTGTAACATTGAAGAGAAGTTTGGACAGAGACAGTCCATGGATGTGAGAGGTATAGAAGGCTATGTCTGGGTGCAGGTAGATGGGACTAGGCAGAGCACCAGGCCAGCATGGATTAGATGGGCTGAAGGACCTGTTTCTGAGCTGTAGTGTTATGACTCTCTGACCTGCTAAGTTCCTCCAGCACCTTGTTTGCTCTTTTTGATGTCGCAGCCTCCATCTCACCTGATAATCAAGGCAACAGTATCCATTTATTGCGAGACAAAGCACATTTTCCCTCAAGTCACTTGATAATAATTGCAATGGAAAAACACCCCAGATCGATGGTTTCCAACCTTTTTTATGCCATGGACCATTACCATTAAGCAAGGGGTCCATGGATCCCAGGTTGGGAACCTCTGTCCTAGATGGTTACCTTCTGTCAGTCATGTGTCTGCAGTTGTTAATTTGTTTCTTACTGAGATGTACTCTCAGTAGCTACTTTATTAGGTACACCTGCTCGTTCATGCAAATATCTAATCAGCCAATCATGTAGTGGTAACTCAATACATAAAAGCACGCAGGCATGGTCATGAGGTTCAGTTGTTGTTCAGACGAAACATCAGAATGGGGAAAAATGTGATTGAAGTGTCTTTGATCATAGAATGATTTTGGGTGCAAGACAGGGTGGCTATCTCAGACAGTTTGATTGGGATTTGCACATATAACAGTCTCCAGAGTTTACGGAGAGTGGTGCACAGAACAAAAAAAAGTCATTCAGTGAGAGACAGTTCTGCGGGTGAAAACATCTTGTTAAGGAGAGAATTCAGGCAATGGCCGGACTGGTTCAAGCTGATAGGAAGCCAACAGTAACTCAAGTAACCACACATTACAACATTATTGTTTATAGCTTTGCTAAAAATGCTGGCAGAAAAAGAATCTCAGGGTTGTATGTGGTGACATGTATGTACTTTGATAATAAGTTTTACTTTGAACTTTGAGGGGTGTACAGAAGAGCATCGTTGAATGCACAACACATCAAACTTTGAAGTAGATGGGCCATAGCAGCAAAAGACCATACCCGGCCTCCACCCCTGTACCTAATAAAGTGGCCACTAAGTGTATATTCTTTGCTAAATCCTAAAGTACGATAATAACTTACATGGTGTAACAGGGCCTTTGTTCTTTGAACTTCAACAGCAGTACTCTCATGGAATATTGAAATTTGAGTGGATGTGGAGAGGATGTTTCCTATAGTTATTGGATATATTTAAAGTGGAGATTGATAGGCCCCCATCATCTTATTTTTACTATGGATGACCAGTACCTGTACACCTCCATCTCCCAGCAGGAAGACCTCAAAACTCTTTGTTTCTTTCTGGACACCAGACCCAACCAGTTCCGCTCCACCACCACTCTGCTCCATCTAGCGGAACTTGTCCTCACTCTTAATAATTTCTCCTTTGGCTCCTGCCACTTCCTTCAAACAAAAGGTGTAGCCATGGGCTCTCGCATGGGTCCCAGCTATGCCCGTCTGTTTCTTGGCTACATGGGACAGTCTATGTTCCAAACCTACACTGGTGGCCGCCCCACTTTTCCTATGCTATATCGACAGCCGCATTGGTGCTGCCTCCTGCACCCATGCAAAGCTCATTGACTTTATCCACTTTGCCTCCAGCTTCCACTCTACCCTCAAATTTACCTGGTCCGTTTACAACACCTCCCTCCCCTTTCTTGATCTCTCTGCCTTGGAGACAGCTTATCTACTGATGTCTGTTATAAACCCATAGACTCTCACAGCTACCTAGACTATACCTCTCCCCATCCTGTAAAAATGTCATCCCCTTCTCTCAATTCTTCCGTCTCCACAGCACCTGCTCTCAGGATGAGGCTTTTCATTCCATAACGAAGGAGATGTCCTCCTTCTTCAAAGAAAGGGCTTCTTTTCCTCCACCATCAAAGCTGCCCTCAACTGCATCTTTTCCATTTCATGCATGCCTGCTCTCACCCCGTCCTCCCGCCGCTCTACCAGGGATAGGGTTCCTCTTGTCCTCACCTACCACCCCACCAGCTTCCATGTCCAGCACATAATACTCCACAACTTCCGCCATCTCCAATGAGATCCTACCACCAAGCACATCTTTCCCTCCCAACTTTCTGCTTTTCGCAGGAATCACTCTCTACATGACTCCTTTCTCCATTTGTCCCTCCCACTGATCTCCCTTCTGGCATTTATCCTTTCAAGTGGAACAAGTGCCCCAACACTTCCTCCCTTACTACCATTCAGGGTCCCAATCCTTCCAAGTGAGGCTACACTTCACCTGTGAGTCTGTTGGGATCATATACTGTATCCAGTGCTCCCAGTGTGGCCCCCTGTATATCACTGAGACCTGACGTAGATTGGAAGGCTGCTTCACTGAGAAAAAGTGGGATTTTCCGGTGGCCACCCATTTTAATTCCACTTCCCATTCTCATTCCAATATGCCCATCCATAGCCTCCTCCACTGTTGCAAAGAGGCCACACTCAGGTTGGAGGAACACCACCTTATATTTCGTCTGGGTAGCCTCCAACCTGATGGCATGAACATTGATTTCTCGAACCTCCGGTAATGGCCTCCACACTTTCACCATTCTCCATCCCCTTTTCCCTTTCTTACCTTATCTCCTTGCCTGCCCATCCCCTGTGCCCTCCCCCCTTTTCTTCCTTCCAGGGCCTTCTGTCCTCCCCTATTAGATTCCCCTTTCTCCAGCCCTGTAGCTCTTTCACCAATCAACTTCCCGCTCTTTAATTCACCCCTCCGCCTCTCGGTTTCACCTATCACCTTGTATTTCTCCCTCTCCCCCCCGCTTCAATCTTTTAACTCTACTTCTCATCTATTTTTCTCCAGTCCTGCTGAAGGGTCTCGCCCCAAAACGTCGACTGTAGTCTTTTCCACAGATGCTGTCTGGCCTGCTGAGTTCCTCCAGCATTTTGTGTGTGTTGCTTAGATTTCCAGCATCTCTACACTTCCTCTTGTTTGTTGATAAGTTCTTGATTAGTCAGGCTGTCACAGGTTATGGGAAGTAGACAGGAGAATGGGTTTGGGAGGGATAATAAATTAGCCATGATGGAATGGCAGAGCAGACTTAGACTTGATGAATTGAATGGCCTAATTCTGCTCGCATGTGTTTTCGTCTTATGATAATCATTATGGGGCTGCGGAAAGAGAATAAGAGGATTTTTATGCATTCATATATTCTTCCTAGGATGCGTCCTAAATCAGTCACATGCTGAGGAATGATTAATTGCAACCCAAATCTGTTTCCTCTCTCTTACATTTGCAGTCTATGTTATTCCTCCTGATGTTCATACAAGATTTGAAAAAATATTTTGAGATATCACCGGATACAAACTCAAAAGCACAACAGTGATTACTTTAAAGACTGCAATTATTCTTTAGAGGTTCTGCTAGATCAGGGGTTCCCAACCCCAGCGTTAGATAGTTCTCTTGTACAGACCATTCTAACAAACCAGAATATTAGGAGGGAGACTGAAAATCTAGTTGAGTGGTGCCACATCAATAACTTCTCACTCAACATCGGCAAAACCAAGAAGAAGAATATTGACTACAGGAGGAAGAAGTCGGGCTCCATGAGCCTGTGCTCAGTTGAGGACGGGAGGTGGAGAGGGTCAGTAACTTTAAATTCCCTGGTGTTATTATATCAGTGGATCTGTCCTGGGACCAGCACGCAAGTGTCATTTCAAAGAAGCACAGCAGCGCCTCTGCTTTCTTAGAAGTTTGCGGAGATTTGGCATGTCATCTAAAACTGACCAACTTCTATAGATGTACAGTGGAGACTGTCCTGACTGGTTGCATCACAACCTGGTACAGAAACACCCGTCCCTAGGAACAGAAAAGCATACAAGCTGGTGGATACTGCCCAGTCCATCACAGGTAAAGCTCTCCCTATCATTGCGTACATTTCTATGGAGTGCTGCCACTAGAAAATTGCATCCATCATAAAGACCCCCAGCATCCAGAGGTCTCTTCTCACTGCTTTCATCGGGCGGGAGGCACAGGAGTTTAGGACCCACACCACCAGGTTCAGGAACATTTATTACCCTTTAACAATCAGGCTCCAGAACCACCGTGGGTAACTTTGCTCATCTCAACACTGAACAGATTCCACAACCTATGGACTCCCTTTCATGGACTCTACAACTCATGTTCTCAGTATGATTGATTGATTGAATTTTTTTTTGTTTTAATTTGCACAGTTTGTCTTCTTCTGCATGTTGGTTGTTGGTCAGTCTTTATGTGTAGTTTTTCATTGACTCTGTTGTATTTCTTTGTTCTACTGAGAATCCCTGCAAGAAAATGGATCTCAGGGGAGTATACGGTGACACATAAGTCTGTCTGTCTAGGTACCATATCCGATGCGGACGTTGGTGACCATGGTTTTCCATATAGATCTATCCCTCATTCTTTGGATAACTTTCATTTCCTCAATGTGTAGCCATCTGGCTAGGCTTTTGATATACATAAAGCCGACATCTTCCTCTAGGTTTGCTCCCCTCGATCTTTCCAGAGAGTATGAGTTTTTCTAGTTCATCTTTCCGCATGACGTGTCCTAGGAATCTGAGTTGTCTTTCTCTTATTGTTGGTATGAGTGATCTAACTGCTTGGGCTCTTCTGAGAACTTCTTCATTTGATGTGTGTATGGTCCATGATATTTTTAACATTCTCCTGTAGAACCATAATTTAGCTGCTTCTAGTCTCTTTTCCATTGCTGGGGAAATGGTCCAGCATTCACTTCCAAAAGTCAGGATAGAATAAATGTAGCACTGCAGTATTCTGTTTTTAGTGTACGTGCTCATCTTTCTGTCTGTTAATATGGTCTTCAGTTTTTGGAAAGCTTGTTTCGCCATTGCTATTCTATATTTGATATCTGTGTTGCACCTGCCATCACTTGTTATCAGGCTGCCAAGATATCTGAATTTGTTGACGTGTTTGATGACATATGAGTACATTGATAATAAATATGAATTTGAGATAATTTTCTTGTACATACAAAAGACCATTCCAACAAACCAAAATATGCAGCCTTGCAGAGTTATACAAGATTTGTACAGAAAACGTTTTTATTATGAAGGTTATATAGAAATTGATATGCATTTTTCTGTCTTTAGACGATGATTATTCTGTCACATGGTATGAATTAAACTGAAGAATGAGATAGCTTTATTAAAATTAATGGCTAAACATCAAAAAAATTACTTAGTAGATTTGAGTCACATAAGGAATGCTAACCATTCCTCCTAATACCTGTTATATAATTGATCCATTAGGACTGAACCTAAATTATATATTCTCATAGAGTCTGAAAGATTGGAAAATACTGCCCAAGATACATATTTCATGAGGTTCAAAATTGGGAGACGAGATACTAAAATGGCGATAATAATTTCTATCTCTAAATGTGTGAAATGCTGAAAAATATCCCAGGGGATTTTAGAGGGATATTATCAAGGTAAGAAAAATCTTCTGCTTTGCGGTAGCAAATGGAAGTGGTTGTTTGTATAAAACGTTATTGCAATTATAATAGATTAAGGTGAATCTGCACTTTGGAGTGTTGTGTAGACACAAAGAGACCGCAGATGCTGGAACCTGGTGCAACACACAAAGTGCTTCCTCCCCTCCCTCATCAACTCCACCTGCCCATTACCCACACTCCTCACACCGGTTCCCCTTCCTTTATTTCCTGGTCTATAATTCTCTTCAATCCCGAACCATCCTGGAAAGCTCAAGCTCAATGCCGTTTATGCACACTTTAAGGGGGAAAATAACACACTTGTGTAAATCATCACAGCATGTGGCAACCCTATGATCTCTCTTGGAGGCAGCATACACTCAGTGGCCACTTTATTAGGTACCTCCTGTATCGAATAAAGTTAACCTCTGAGTGTACTGTATGTTCTTGGTCTTCTGCTGCTGTAGCCCATCCACCTCAAGGTTTGATGTGATGTGTGTTTGGAGATGATCTTTTGTACATTGTTATTGTAAAGCGTAGATATTTGACTTACTGTCGCCTTCCTGTCAGCTTTTCTCCTCTGACCTGTCTCAATAAGGCATTTTTTGCCCACAGAGCTGCCGCTTCCTGGATGTTGCTTGTTTTTCGCACCATTCTCTGTAAACTCTGGAAGACTGTTGTCCAGGAGACCAGCAGTTTCTGAGGTGCTCAACCCACCCTGTGTGGTATCAACAATCATTCCATGGTCAAAGTTGCTTAGATCACATTTCTTCCCCATTCTGGTTTAGCCTGAACAACAGCTGAACCTCTTGACCATGTCTGCATGCTTTTATGCATTGAGTTGCTGCCCTATGTTTGGCTGATCAGATATTTGCATTAATGAGCAGGTGTAAAGGTGTACTTAATAAAGTGGCCACTGAGTGTATGTCAGTGATTTTGATTTTGATCAGATTCAATCACCTTCAGATTTTTATCATTTCCACCTATCATTTCCCAGCTTTTGATGTGATTCCCACTCTTCCTCCCTTCCGTCATCTGTCTATCAACTTGTGCTCCAGAACTTGCTATGCCACTAGCCAAGCTACAACACCGGCATCTACCCGGTAATGGGTAGATCCACTGGAGGGTTATCTTCAAATTCACTGTGAACAAAGGTACATGGATTTCTGAAGATTAATGGAACCAGGGGATATGGGGCAGAACAGAAAAATGGCTTTGAGGTAGAGATCAGCAATGACCTTGATGAATGGCAGAACAGGCCAGAAGGGCCAAATGGTCTACTCTTGCTCTTATTTCCATAGATACTTATCTTAGTTCATCTTAGATGCTCAACCCAACCTTAATTTCATCCGTTACTATTCACAAAAACAAGAGGATTAACTTCATGTTAAAAGCAAATTCTTCTATTTCAAGTAGTTCCTGCAGATATTTCAAATCCATGTGGGTTCAAACAAATTGCTGCACTTCCTTTAGTAAAACAAATCTGCTGAGATGTACAAAGATTCTCTTCCTGGATGTCGTAACAAAATATAAAGCGATTAGCCACATATAGTTGATAGTTAATAAGAAACTTCTCAGCCTTACTTTTAAATCGTTCCAAGGCCTCACCTTTCCCTATTCTAGAGTAACACACACAAAATGCTGAAGGAACTCAGCAAATCAGGCAACATCCATGGAGAGGAATAAACAGTTGACATTTTGGGCCAACATCAGGACTGGCCTATTTCTCCAATATCCTCCACCCTCTTAATCATGCAAAATACTTTGCATGTTTTTCAATTCTGATTATATACAAATGTAATTGTAAAGTGTACCATCAGTTACCAAAATACAGAGTCCAATTTTTCTGCCTCTTCACCTGACATTCCTTCTTAGAATGAATTTCGATCAAAACCTAACCTTTGAATATCTGACTTGCTATCCTGTTATAAAGATCAGCTTTATCTGTCACATATACATCAAAACATACAGTAAAATGTATCTTTTTTGTGTTATTGACCAACATGGAGATGTGCGGGGGGCAGCCCGTTAAGTTTCAGCACCAACATAGCATGCCGACAACTTACTAACCCTAACCTGTATGTCTTTGGGATGTGGAATGAAATCAGAGCACCCGAAGGAAATTCATGCGGTAATAGAGAGAATATACAAATTCCCTACAGACAGCATTGGGGATTGACCTCGTTTGGTGATATGCCACTGTAAAGTATTACGATAACCGCTATGGCTGTGATGTTGAGTGTTACATACTCCTTTGATGGCATGTTATTGTTATATCAGGTTTTACATAAATAAAATATCCTGTTCTTGTCCTCATGTTTGGAAAATGAACTAGTGGCACTTAACATATCACAAGTTTGGGTTTTAAACAATGTTCCCTTAAGTTTTTTTTACAGCTATGTGGAGGAAGCAGGAAGTTTTTTTGCATGGTCTGAAAACTGCACGACACTTTAAATGTCCTTCTTTTTGTAACATGTGCATCAAACAAAAACAAACCACAACTCACAAGTAAGTGATGTCAGGCAGTTAAAACAACTGACAGGCACAACAGCAAAAGTAAAATGTTTTGAATAGACAGCATTGGCGTTCAGTGAGCCTGCAGCTTATTAACAGTAAGTTACTGACTTTCATTCTGTGCTTCTTGTTACAATTTGTAAAAGTGTTGTAACTTGAAAGACTGACCAAGTAAATATGTTGAAACTCTAAAGTATTTCCAAGTACAGATTGTGGTATGATTATTATTTAGAATAATTAAGGGTTATATCTGTTAACACATAATTAATTACAGGGTATTTCACAATTACATCAACTTTGATTTCAAAATAATACTAGCATAATTTCAAAACTGTATTAACATTATATAAAAGAAAATTCTATCTGTGCAGCAACAAAGGCTAAGTGCACGGGAGCATTTCAGTTACTGCACAACTATGCACCCATGCAGCTTAGAGGGAACAGTGGTTCTAAAGTTCAGACCTATTCTGTCATTCAGCTACCCCATTTTAAGTGATGCTAGGAGTACCAGAGGATATGGGAATCAGATGATAGAGAGTTGAGGAGTAGTATCTTATAGAATGGTGGAGTATGCACAAAGGGCTGTGGCCTATTTCTTGTAACTGTTAAATCTCTCCCCTCTCCCCTTAAACACATGCCCTCAAGTTCTCACTTCCCCAACACTGTGGGGAAAAGGTCCCTATGCAGTGTTTCAACATGAAACATTGACAAATTCTTCTCCCACCCAGACACTGCTCAACCCATTGAGTTCTTCAAGCAGAGCGATGGTTGCTCCAAATTAGAGCATCTGAAGTGCTGGAAAAAGACTGTGTGTATTCACCTATCTGCACCCCTCATGATTTTATACATCTTAATAGGATCACGTCCTGTGATTTTATACACTCCCTCAACACTTATACACTTGGATAAGATCAGCTTTCATGATTTTATGCACTTCTAAAACATTGCCTCTTCTGATTTAATGCACTTCTATAAGATCAGCCCTGTTTTTATGCACCTGTATAAGATCAGCCCTCATGATTTTATGCCCCTCTATATGGTCACCCCTTATGATTTTATAGCCCTCTATATGATCAGCTCTCATGATTTTATGCACCTTCATGAGATTGTCCCTCATAATTTATACATCTCTTTAAGATCGACCTTCGTGATTTTATGCACCTCTATAAGATCAACCCTCATGTTTTTATGTACTTCTATGAGATTGTCCCTCATGACACGCTATACCTCGCGACAGCGTAATAGAGATTTAACCAGTGACCAATTGGCACTTGTGATTGATTAGTAAGAGCAAATTAAAGGAAAGCTGGGGCAAGCACAGCCCCAGTCATCTGAGTGGACAGAGTGGTGATCTTAAGGCTTTAGCTCTTCGAGGCTTCACTCAGATAAAGCAGGGGAAAGAAAAGCTCAGTTATTTTTCATTCGCTTCTTTATATCTGCTCAGCTAGGGCAGTAGGGATGACAGGCAGTATAGTGGAATGCTCCTCTTGCGGAAGGCAGGGAGACCTCCAGTGTCCCTGACGACTACAACTGCAAGAAGTGCAGCTTCTCACAAACCGCGTTAAGGAGTTGGAGCTGGAACTGGATGATCTCAGGATTATTCGGGAGGCTGAAGAGGTGATAGATAGGACATAGAGAGAGGTAATTACACCCAAGGCGCAGCACACAGGAAACAGGGTGACAGTTAGGAAGCGGAAAGGGGTTAAGGAGTCAGTGCTGTGTACCCCTGTGGCCATCCCTCCAACAACACTTTGGATACTGTCAGAAGTGGGGGGGAAGGGATGACCTAATGGAGGAGGGTTACAGTGGTTGGGTGCCTGGCACTGGGTCTGCCTCTGTGACTCAGAGAGAAGGGGTGGGGGAGAAGAAGCACGCTGCGGTGACAGGAAAACCATTAGTTAGGAGACTGGACAGGAGGTTCTGTGGGCAAGGACGAGATTCCCGGATGGTATATTGCCTTCCGGGTGCCAGGGTCCAGGATATCTCGGATCAAGTCCTTCTTAAGTAGGAGGGTGAACAGCCAGAAGTCGTGGTCCATGTAGGTACCAATGACATGGGCAGGATGAGTTACGAGGTTCTGCATTGGAAGTTCAGGGAGTTAGGTGCTAAATTAGAGGATTGGGATCTCAGAATTGCTACCCATGCCAAACACTAGTGAGGCCAGAATGAAGACGATTATACAGTTCAATATATGGTTAAGGAGTTGACGTAGGAGGGGGCTCATAAGATTTTTGGATCATTGGACTCTTTTCCGGGGAAAGTGGGACCTGTACAGACTGGATGGTTTGCTGCTGAACTGGAAAGGGCCTAATATCCTAGCAGGAAGGTTGGTTAATGCTGCACAGTGGGATTTAACTTAGAGTTGCAGGGGGATGGGAACCAGAGTACCAGAACAGTTAGTGGAGAGTTTATGGAGGCAGATGTTGATAAGACCTCAGACAAAGGGTCAGAAGGTGTTGAACTACTGTGGATAGAGCTAAGGAACTGCAAGGGTAAAAAGACGCTGATGGGAATTGTATACATATCACTATACAGTAGTAAGGATGTGGCCTACAAAATGCAACAGGAGATAGAAAAGGGCAATGTTACGATAGTCATGGGGGACTTCGATATGCAGGTAGATTGGGAGAATCAGGTTGGTGCTGGATTCCAGGAAAGGGAATTTCTAGAGTGCCTCCAAGATGGCTTTTTAGAGCAGCTTAGTGGTTGAGCTCACTAAAGGATCAGTTTTTCTGGATTGTGTTTTGTGCAATAAACCTAGAGACTTTAAGGTAAAAGAACCCTTAGGGGAAGTGATCATAATATGATCAAATTCACCCTGAAATTTGAGAAGCAGAAGCTAAAGTTGGATGTATCAGTATTACAGGGGAGTAAAGGGATTACAGAGGCATGAGAGAGGAGCTGGCCAGAATTAATTGGAAAAGAATACTGGCAAGGATGACGGCAGAGCAGCAATGGCTGGAATTTCTGGAAGCAATTCGGAAGGCACAGGATATATACATCCCAAAGAGGAAGAAGGATTCTAAAGAAAAAATGACACAACCCTGACTAACAAGAGAAGTCAAAACCAACATAAAAACCAAAGAGAAGGCATATAATAGAGCAAAACTTAGTGGGAAGTTAGAGGTTTGGGGAGCTTTTAAAAACCAACAGAAGGCAACTAAAAAAGTCATTAAAAAGATAAAGATGAACAGAAAAGCACCTTGGCGATTGTAGGGATGACTTAGAGCAGACTGAAAAGCTTGAGTATACAGACATTAAGAGAGAGGATGTGCTAGAGCTTTTGGAAAACATCAAGTTGGATTAGTCACCAGGACCAGACGAGATATACCCCAGGCTACTGTGGGAGGCGAGGGAGGAGATTGCAGAGCCTCTAGCAATGATCTTTGCATCATCAATGGGGACGGGAAAGATTCCGGAGAATTGGAGGGTTGCATGTGTTGTTATTCAAGAAAGGGAGTAGAAATAGCCCTGGAAATTATAGACCAGTGAGTTGGTAAGTTGATGGAGAAGATCCTGAGAGGCAGGACTTATGAATATTTGGAGAGGCATAATATGATTAGGAATAGTCAGCATGGCTTTGTCAAAGGCAAGTTGTGCCTTAACAAGCCTGACTGAATTTTTTGAAGATGTGACTAAACACATTGATGAAGGTAGAGCAGTAGATGTAGTGTAGATGGATTTCAGCAAGGCATTTGATAAGGTACCTCATTCAAGGCTTATTGAAAAGTAAGGAGGCATGGGATCCAAGGGGACCTTGCCTTGTGTATACAAAATTGGCTTGCCCACAGAAGACAAAGAATGATTGTAGATGGGTCATATTCTGCATGGAGGTCGGTGACCATTGGTGTGCCTCAGGAATCTGTTCTAGGACCCCTTCTCTTTGTGATTTTTATAAATGACCTGAATGAGGAAGTGGAGGTATGGGTTAGTAAATTTGCTGAAGACACAAACGTTGGGAGTGTTGTGGATAGTGTGGAGGGCTGTCAGAGGTTACAGCGGGACATCGATAGGATGCAAAACTGGGCTGAGAAGTGGCAGATGGAGTTCAACCCAGATAAGTGAGAGGTAGTTCATTTGGTAGGTCAAATACGATGGCAGAATATAGTATTAATGGTAAGACTCTTGGCAGTGTGGAGGATCAGAGGGATCTTGGGGTCTGAGTCCATAGGACATTCAAAGCTGTTGTGCTGGTTAACTGTCTGGTTAAGAAGGCAAACAGTGTATTGGCCTTCATCAACCATGGAATTGAGTTCAAGAGCCAAGAGGTAATGTTACAGCTTTATAGGACCCTGGTCAGACCCAACACTCTGGTTAGAGTACTGTGCTTAGTTCTGGTCACCTCACTACAGGAAGAATGTGGAAACTACAGAAAGGGTGCAGAAGAGATTAACAAGGATGTTGCCTGGATTTGGGAGCATGCCTTATGAGAATAGGTTGAGTGAACTTAGCCTTTTCTCCTTGGAGCGACGGAGGATGAGAAATGACCTGATAGAGGTGTATAAGACGATGAGAGGCATTGATCGTGTGGATAGTCAGAGGCTTTCTCCCAGGGCTGAAATGGCTAACGCAAGAGGGCACAGTTTTAAGGTGCTTGGAAGCAGGTAGAGAGGAGATGTCAGGGGTAGGTTTTTCACGCAGGGAGTAGTAAGTGTGTGGAATGGGCTGCCGGCAACAGTGGTGGAGGCAGATACAATAGGGTTTTTTAAGAGACTCCTGGATAGGTACATGGAGCTTAGAAAAATAGAGGGCTATGGGTAACCCTATGTAATTTCTAAAGTAAGTACATGCCCAACACAGCATTGTGGGCCGAAGGGCCTGTATTGTGCTGAAGGCTTTCTATGTTTATATGAAATACAGAAGTAAGCTAGCCAATAATATTAAAGGGGATGCCAATAGTTTCTTCAGATACATGAAGTGTAAAAGAGAGGCGGGAGTGGATATTGGACTGCTGAAAAATGATGCTGGAGAGGTAATAATGAGGGACAAGGAAAGCGGATAAACTGAGTAAGTATTGTATAAGTCTTCACTGCAGAAGATACTAGCAGTATAGTGGAAGTTCCAGGGGTCAGGGGACATGAAGTGTGTGAAGTTACCATAACTAGAGAGAAGGTGCTTGGAAAACCGTAAGGTCTGAAATGGATAGGTCTCCTGGTCCAGATGGTATACACTCCAGAGTTCTGAAAGAGGTGGCTGAAGAGATTAAGGAGGCATTAGTAATGATCTTTTAAGAATCACTAGATTCTGGAATGGTTCTGGAAGACTGGAAAATTGAAAATGCCACTCCACTCTTCAAGAAGGGAGAGAGGCAGAAGGAAGGAAACTATAGGCCAGTTAGTCTGACTTTAGTGGTTGAGCAAATGTTGGAGTTAATTATTAAGGATACAGTCTCAGTGTACTTGGAGGCATTTGCGAGGGTTATTTTAAGGGCAAAGAAACAATTTCGAACGAGATTAGAGGCGACATCGGATGCACAGCAACTCTGGCAGGGTTTGCAAGACCTTACTTCCTACAAAGCGAAACCCAATAGCTTGAATGGCAGTGATGCTTCACTACCAGATGAACTCAACGCCTTCTAGGCCTGCTTTGAAAGGGAGAACATAACTACAGCTGTGAAGATCCCTGCTGCACCTGATGACCCTGTGATCTCTGTTTCAGAGGCCAATGTTAGGTTGTCTTTAAAGAGAGTGAAACCTCACAGGGTGGAAGGTCCAGATGGAGTACCTGGTAAGGCTCTGGAAACCTGTGCCAACCAAAAAGTGGGAGTATTCAAGGACATTTTCAACTTCTCACTGCTACAGGCAGAAATTCCCACTTGCTTCCAAAAGGCAACAATTATACCAGTGCCTAAGGAGAATAATGTGGGCTGCCTCAATGACTATCACCCGGTAGCACTCACATCTACAGTGATGAAATGCTTTGAGAGGTTGGTCATGACAAGACTGAACTCCCGCCTCAACAAGGACCTGGACCCATTGCAATTTGCCGAGCACCACAATAGGTCAATGGCAGACACAATATCAATGGCTCTCCACAGGGTTTTAGACCATCTGGACAACACAAACACCTATGTCAGGATGCTGTTCATCGATTATACCTCAGCATTTAATATCAACATCCCACAACCCTAATTGAGAAGTTACAGAACCGGGGACACTGTACCTCCCTCTGCAATTGGATCCTGAACTTCCTAACCAGAAGACCACAAACTGTGCGGATCGGTGATAACACATCTTCCTCACTGACGATCAACATTGGCGCACCTCAGGGATGTGTGCTCAGCCCACTGCTCTACTCTCTATATATACATTACTGTGTGACTAGGCATAGCTCAAATACCATCTATAAATTTGCTGATGATACAACTATTGTTGGTAGAATCTCAGGTGGTGACGACAGGGCGTACAGGAGTGAGAAATGCCAACTAGTGGAGTGGTGCCGCAGCAACAACCTGGCACTCAACGTCGGTAAGACAAAAGAGCTGATTGTGGACTTCAGGAAGGGTAAGTCAAAGGAACACATACCAATCCTCATAGAGGGATCAGAAGTGGAGAGAGTGAGCAGTTTCAAGTTCCTGGGTGTCAAGATCTCTGAGGACCTGACCTGGTCCCAACATATTGATGTATTTATAAAGAAGGCAAGACAATGGCTATACTTCATTAGGAATTTGAAGAGATTTGGCAGGTCAATAAATACACTCAAAAACTTCTATAGATGTACCTTGGAGAGCATTCTGACAGGCTGCATCACTGTCTGGTATGGAGGGGCTACTGCACAGGACCGAAAGGAGCTGCAGAAGGTTATAAATCTAGTCAGCTCCATCTTGGGTACTAGCCTACAAAGTACCCAGGACATCTTCAGGGAGTGGTGTCTCAGAAAGACAACATCCATTATTAAGGACCTTCAGCACCCAGGGCATGCCCTTTTCTCACTGATAGGAGGTACAGAAGCCTGAAGGCACACACGCTGCAATTCAGGAACAGCTTCTTCCCCTCTGCCATCCGATTCCTAAATGGATATTGAACCCTTGGACACTACCTCACTTCTTTAATATACAGTATTTCTGTTTTTGCACGTTTTTAATCTATTCAATATACATATACTGTAATTGATTTACTTATTTATTTTTTTTCTCTTCTATATTATGTCTGGCATTGAACGGCACATGCCTGTGATAATAAACCTGATTCTGATTCTGATGATAAAATAGGCCTTAGTCAGTATGGTTTCCTCAAGGGAAAATCTTGCCTGACAAACCTGTTGGAATTCTTTGAAGAAATAACAAGCTGAATAGATAAAGGAGAATCGGTTAATGCTGTACTTGGATTTTCAGAAGGCTTTTAACAAGGTGCTACACATGAGACTGCTTAACAAGCTACAAGCCCCTGGTATTACAGGAAAGATTCTAGCATGGATAAAGCAGTGGCTGATTGGCAGGAGGCAAAGAGTGGAAATAAATGGAGTCTTTCTGGGCTGGCTGCAGGTGACTATTGGTGTTCCACAGGGGTCTGTGTTGAGACTGATTCTTTTTATGCTATGTCAATGATTTAGATCAGGGTCCCCAACCTTTTTTGCACCGCGGACCGGTTTAATATTGACAATATTCTTGTGGACCAGCCGACTGGTGGGGAGGGGGTTGTTCAAGTAGGGTGAAACTCACCTCAACATGTCTTTTACAGTTGGGGTTGCCAACTTTCTCACTCCCAAATAAGGGAGAAAAGTAGCAGTCAAATCCCGGGACACTTGTGTTTACCCCAGGAAAGACTACCATGACCATGAAGCCTTGCACGGACACCTGTGTGTGCATGTGTGATGTGTGCATATGTGTAAGTGTAGATTTTTTTCCACAAATCGGTTTTGGCTTAATCTTCCCGACTATACTGTACATACATAATTTCTTCTTTATATAGGCTGTGTATTTATCAAATAATTCCTGCTTTTACTATATTAGTGTTATTTTCGGTTTTATGCGCTATTTGGTATGATTTGGTAGGTTTTTTTTGGGTCTGGGAACGCTCAAAAATTTCTCCCATATAAATTAATGGTAATTGCTTCCTCGCTTTACGTCATTTTAGCGGGGGAAATACAGGACAAGGGCGGTCCTGTATGGGACAAACCAATTTAGCCCGATGTACGGGATGTCCTGGCAAATACGGGACAGTTGGCAACCCTATGTTCAAGTTCAACAGTGCGTGACAGGGAATGAGGAAAGGTGCAGCTGACTCATATCATTTCCTCGTGGCCCGGTAGCACATGCTTCGCGGCCCGGTGGTTGGAGACCGCTGACTTAGATGATGGAATTGATAGCTTTGTTGCAAAGTTTGTAGGTGATATGAAGATAGCTGAAGGGGCAGATAGTTTTGAGGAAGTAGAGAGGTTACAGAAGGACTTAGACAGATTAGGAAAATGGGCAAAGAAATGGCAGATTTAATACAGTGTCGGGAAGAATATAGTCATGCACTATGAGAAAAGAAATGAAGGGGCAGACTATTTTCTAAATGGAGAGAAAATACAAAAAACTGGGGCGCAAAAAACTTGGGAGTCTTTGTTGGATTCCCTAAAGGTTAATTTGCAGGTTGAGTCTGCGGTGAGGAAGGCAAATGCAACATTAACTTTCATTTCAAGAAGACTAGAATGTAAAAGCAAAGGTGTAATGTTGAAACTCTATAAAGCACTAGTGAGGCGGTATTGTGAGCAGGTTTGAGTTCCTTATCTTAGAAAGGATGTGCTGATACTGAAGAGGGTTCAAAGAAGGTTCACAAAAATGATGCAAGCAACAGAAATTCTGTGGATGCTGGAAATTCAAGCAACACACAACAAAGTTGCTGGTGAACGCAGCAGGCCAGGCAACATCTCTAGGAAGAGGTACAGTCGACATTTCAGGCCGAGACCCTTCGTCAGGACTAACTGAAGGAAGAGTTAGTAAGAGATTTGAAAGTGAGAGGGGGAGGGGGAGATCCAAAATGATAGGAGAAGACAGGAGGGGGAGGGATGGAGCCAAGAGCTGGACAGGTGATTGGCAAAAGGGATATGAGAGGATCATGGGACAGGAGGCCCAGGGAGAAGGAAAAGGGGGTGGGGGGGGAAGCCCAGAGGATGGGCAAGGGGTATAGTCAGAGGGACAGAGGGAGAAAAAGGAGAGAGAGATAGAGAAAGAATGTGTGTATATAAATAAATAATGGATGGGGTACGAGGGGGAGGTGGGGCATTAGCGGAAGTTAGAGAAGTCGATGTTCATGCCATCAGGTTGGAGGCTACCCAGACGGAATATAAGGTGTTGTTCCTCCAACTTGAGTGTGGCTTCATCTTTACAGTAGAGGATGCTGTGGATAGACATGTCAGAATGGGAATGGGATGTGGAATTAAAATGTGTGGCCACTGGAAGATCCTGCTTTCTCTGGCGGACAGAGCGTAGGTGTTCAGCAAAGCGGTCTCCCAGTCTGCGTTGGGTCTTGCCAATACATAGAAGGCCACATCGGGAGCACCGGACGCAGTATATCACCCCAGCCGACTCACAGGTGAAGTGTCGCCTTACCTGGAAGGACTGTCTGGGGCCCTGAATGGTGGTAAGGGAGGAAGTATAAGGGCATGTGTAGCACTTGTTCCTCTTACAAGGATAAGTGCCAGGAGAGAGATCAGTGGGGAGGGATGGGCGGGACGAATGGACAAGGGAGTCGCGTAGGAGCGACTCCTGCGGAAAGCGGGGGGGGGGAGGGAAAGATGTGCTTAGTGGTGGGATCCCGTTGGAGGTGGCGGAAGTTACGGAGAATAATATGTTGGACCCGGAGGCTGGTGGGGTGGTAGGTGAGGACCAAGGAAACCCTATTCCTGGTGGGGTGGCGGGAGGATGGAGTGAGAGCAAATGTGCATGAAATGGGGGAGATGCGTTTGAGAGCAGAGTTGATAGTGGAGGAAGGGAAGCCCCTTTCTTTAAAAAAGGACATCTCCCTCATCCTGGAATGAAAAGCCTCATTCTGAGAGCAGATGCGGCGGAGATGGAGGAATTGTGAGAAGGGGATGGCATTTTTGCAAGAGACAGGGTGAGAAGAGGAATAGTCCAGATAGCTGTGAGAGTCAGTAGGCTTATAGTAGACATCCTTCCAGGTGAGGCGACACTTCACTTGTGAGTCGGCTGGGGTGATATACTGCGTCCGGTGCTCCCGATGTGGCCTTCTATATATTGGCGAGACCCGACGCAGACTGGGAGACCGCTTTGCTGAACACCTACGCTCTGTCCGCCAGAGAAAACAGGATCTCCCAGTGGCCACACATTTTAATTCCACATCCCATTCCCATTCTGACATGTCTATCCACAGCCTCCTCTACTGTAAAGATGAAGCCACACTCAGGTTGGAGGAACAACACCTTATATTCCGTCTGGGTAGCCTCTAACCTGATGGCATGAACATTGACTTCTCTAACTTCTGCTAATGCCCCACCTCCCCCTCATACCCCATCCGTTATTTATTTTTATACACACATTCTTTCTCTCTCTCTCTCCTTTTTCTCCCTCTGACTATACCCCTTGCCCATCCTCTGGGTTCCCCCTCCCTTGTCTTTCTCCCTGGACCTCCTGTCCCATGATCCTCTCGTATCCCTTTTGCCTATCACCTGTCCAGCTCTTGGCTCCATCCCTCCCCCTCCTGTCTTCTCCTATCATTTTGGATCTCCCCCTCCCCCCCCACTTTCAAATCTCTTACTAACTCTTCCTTCAGTTAGTCCTGACGAAGGGTCTCGGCCTGAAACGTCGACTGTACCTCTTCCTAGAGATGCTGCCTGGCCTGCTGCGTTCTCCAGCAACTTTGATGTGTATCACAAAAATGATTCCAGGATTGAATAGCTTGTCATATGAAGAGCATTTGATGGCTCTGGGCCTGTATTCATTGAAATTCAGAAGAATGAGGGATAACCTCATTGAATCCTATCAAATGGTAAAAGGCCTTGATAGAATGAATGTGGAGAGGATGTTGCCTATGGTGGGAGAGTCGAAGACCAGAGGACACAGCCTCATCAGAATAGAGGGGTGTCCTTTTAGAACAGAGATGGGTTAGAATTTCTTTAGATAGAGAGTGGTGAATCTGTGTAATTCTATGTCACTGGCAGCTGTGGAGGGAAATTCTTTATGCATTTTTAAGTCAGAGGTTAATAGATTCTTGATTGGTCAGGGCATGAAGGGATACGGGGAGAAGGCAAGAAGTTGGGGCAGAGAGGAAAATTGGATCAGCCATGATGAAATAACAGAGTAGACTCGATGGGCCAAATGATCTAATTCTGCTCCTATATCTTATGGTCTTAAGATTTTATGCACCTTGATAAGATCATGCCTTGTGATTTTATACATACCCAGATCATCGCATCATTTTATACACCTCCAAGATCAGCCCTCGTTATTTTATAACTCTATGAGATCGCTCCTCATGATTCCACACACCTCCAGATCTCCCTCATGATTTTTTAAACATCTATAAGAATGCCTCTCATTCTGCTGCACTCCAAAGTATAAAATCTCACCCTGCTCAACCTCCCTCCATCCCCTCTGCGTTTCTTCCCCGGCCCTAAAACGGAAACCGCAATAACTGAAACGGGGCCTCACCAACACCGTGCGGGAGGGGTCAGTGAAATCTCCGAAGCTCCACGTCGCGGAGAAGGTGTTGCTCCCCACCCGGAGGTGTGTGAGAGAGAGAGAGGGAGGGAAGGAGAGCCTAGGCCTCCCTCCCCTCTGCCATCTTCCCGTCCCGCAGTCGGTCACCTGACTCCGGCCCGCCCGTCGCCATTTTCTCTCTCTCTCCGCCGCCCGGTGCGAAGGTGAGCGCGGCTCCGGCACAGTAGTGCACGCCAGCCGCTCGCCACCCTCCCTCCCTCCCTCCCTCCCTCTGCGCTCACGGATCCACGGGGGAGCGCCAAGAATCCGGGCATGGTGTAAGTCAGCATCTCCCACCTCCCACCCCGGAGCTGGATTTTTTTCTCTCTCCTCCCCTCACGGCGAGCAAGAAGCAAAGGCCAGGATGGCTCTGAAGATCGTGAAAGGCAGCATTGACCGAATGTTTGATAAGAACCTGCAGGACCTGGTGCGCGGCATCAGGAACCACAAGGATGACGAGGTGAGTTCGGCTGCCACGTCCCGCAGCTTGGAGAAGGGGAGGGAGGGAGTGCATGCATGGCAGGCCTGGCCGGCCCCTCAGGCCCCGGGCTCGGGTTGCCTCCCTCTCCCGGGTTCTCTGCTTCTGCTACGGCTCCTCACAAACTGGCAGCGTGTTAGGGTCATCTTACTGCTTCCCAACCCCCGTTTGCTTTCAAGTCGCACTGAAATCGGGCAAACTGACAGCTCGGTCGGCAAGGGAGTTTTGGGCCGTCAGCTGATGCTTTTGCTGACACACTGGCGTCTGGTAACCTGATCGTGCGGGGGACATATGTGTGCTCAAATTCTGTATTCTCTCTTACCTCACCCAGAGCACAGGAGTGTTTTATTGCATTTAATAAAACAGGACTTGGGAGAGTTTTCAACTCCTTGAAATGGTGTAATGTTAACTTTCCCGTCCATGACATTTCAACTTATTAAGGCTGCAGGTTGAGTTGTTAGGTGTGCTAACAAAAATGAAGGTGGCAATAAACGCTGTACGCTGGAAAATATAAATGTAAAACATTTTGCTACTGTAGATCCTTGATTAGGTGTGGCATGAGTATTTTTTCCTAGTGAAATTGAATCATTCAATTAATTCCTCTCTATGCTGATTTTCTATTTGTTCCACCTGCCAGTTAAATTAATCTCATTCACCATGCCCACTTCCCCATCAAAAATTGCTTTGTTTTACATTATTTGCTTTAAAACTCGAGAGACACTTCTCAAAATTAACTAAATAATTTATTTTTTGCAAGCTCAATGAAGTCTAATCCAGCAAGTCTAACACAGCTCCAATTCATCTTGTCAGCCACCTTTGTGCTCACTCTACCGTTCATGAGGTCGTATTTCAGTCGTAGGATCAAATGTTAGTTGATATAAAGTGATGAACAGAATATTTATAATTTAAGATCTTTGTGTCATCTTTGGGAATACGTGTTGAAAGGTTTGGACAGGCAATGACTAGAATTGAAAATGTACAACATTGTAAAACAAACACTGAAATCCAAAAGAAAAGTTATCCACGGTGAGAAAGATAGCAATAAATGATGGAAGGAAGCTTTAGAAAGTTGTTAAGAGTTAGCATTAGGCCTGAGAACTGACAGCAGTTTAGAACATGGCTTTGATTTCTAAGGAATTGATTTTTCTTGGGGGAGGGAGTTGACAAGATTGGTAAGAGCATATAACAAAACTAAGATCTCAGAAGACAAACAAGGGCAACTGTAAGTCTCTCAGTGCTGCAAGAGGATTTTTAATGGAGAGAAGGAAATGGCAGAGGAATTAAACAACCACTTTTGTATGTTTTGGTGGAGAAAGTCAAGGAACCTGTCAAATACTTCAGAGCCAAGACTTTGACAAGAATAGTCAGTCCTGATGAAGGGTCTTGCCCAAAAAGTTGGCTTTTTATTCCCCTCCATAGATGCTGAGTTCCTCCAGCATTTTGTGTGTGTTAGCAGATCAAATATAATGTATAAAAAAAAAATAAAAAATGAGGTCATCCACTTTGGTCCACAAACCAGAAAAATTCTATTATATACATGATGATAGATTAGATAGTGTTGATATTCTAAGAAAACTGTGTGTTCTTATACAAAAGATGCTAAAAGACAGCATACAAGTATAATTGATTGGGATGTAGATAGCAATTAGTCTCTATTTCAAGATAATTTGAATATACGAGTATGGAAGTATTACAGTTTTGTGAGGCTCAGTTGAAACAGCACCTGGAGTATTGAGTACAGTTTTAGTCTTCCTACTTTAAAAAGGATATATTTACTGAAGAGGGATTGCATTAAAAATTTGATAGATTGGTCACAGCTTCTAAGGATGATGGTATGCTATATGAATGTGAACTAGCACTGTATTCTCTAAAATTTAGATCTACTCTACTGCCCGTTATGTCGCTGCTGTTTAGGGTGGCAATGAAGGTCCTCCATCTCTGGCGGTGTTCAGGGCTTCTTTCATCGTGTCAGTAGCTCAGTTTTCACTACTGTCAGTCATGCAAGTTTCGGATGGAGACTCAGGAATACTGTCACACTCAGATGTAGAAGGATTCTTCATTACTGTTTCCGTAACAATTTTGTTTTACCATTCAGGGTTGTTAATCCTGAGCTGAATGGAGGACCAGTGGACCACTCTGAGTCTGACCTCTACCCTTTGACCTGTTTGGTATGGGTGACCCTACCAAAGAGCCAAAGCATAAAACCCTGACTCCAGCCAATATAACTGTCCGGGTCATTGAGGCACACAAGCCTCCAAACTCTATGGCAATGTTGTGGTCTTTTTGGAGGCTGAGGTTTACATAGATTATAGAAAATCCCATTGAAATTTACTATAATACTTGCACAGTTTGACAGAGATAATGTTTACCTTGGCTGAGTAGCCAAGAGACGGGTCAGAGAATCAAGAAGGAGGAGAGCATTGTTAGCACTGGAATTTTTTTTCATTGAACTTTAGAAACTTCCTACTCAGGAAGTTTGAAGCAAAATTTATTATCAAAGTACATATGTCACCAAACACTACCCTGAGAAATTGTGATAGCTTTCTGGTTATGTGAGGTAATGAAGGGATGTGGGGATAGTGCAGGAAAAGATGTTGAGTTGGAAGAATAGGTAAGATCTTTATGAATAGTAGAACTGACTTAATGGGCTGAGTGGTCTGTTCTTGCTATTTCTTATGTTTGCCAAGTATGCACATCAAGTAAGGTTATAACAATCTGCTTGTACTTCTTGATTGTTAGGTCCAAAAAAAAGTTAACCAAGTACTGTAGCTGGAACAATTTAGATGAAGCTTGAAACTCTTAGGAGACTTTTTAACTTAGTAACTTCTGGAACAACTTTACTTTGTAGCTTTTTGTTTTAACCCTTATTATTTCTCCTCTGAGATTTTTGTGGCAGTGATTGAAGATGTGAGTTTATAGACACGAGATTCTGCAGATGCTGGAAATCTTGAGCAAAGCACTCAGATTGCTGGAGAAACTCAGCAAGACGGGCAGCATCTACGAAGGGTAATGAACAGTGGACAATTTAGACAGAGACCCTTCTTCAGGACTGGAAAGGGAAGAAACCAGAATTATGCAGGGAGAGGGGAAGGAGTACTGTTTGTTCTCTGTAGATGCTACCTGACTTCCTGAATTTATAGGTAGCTGGCACAATGGATGAGATTGGTTTCATAGATCAGATGTTGTCCTTTTTTTCCTCTGCTCTATGTAACTTTAAAGGAAATGTTTTATTGGGGGATGAGAACATTTCACAGTAGTGTAAATGAAATTTATTTTGGGAACTAGGGATTTGTGAATTAAATTAAGTTTTAAAAGATTTATGAATGCTAGAATGAAAGTGTCTTTTTGGTAATAAGCTAATGAATTGGACAGTGAAGGTGGAACAGGAAGTGGAAGAGAAATAAAGATCGACCTTTGATCTTTTGGGGTTCTTGTGTTTATTATACAGGAGTACTTTTTGCAGGATGCATTGGAATATTTGGGATTTCCATGAAACTGTATAGTCCAATTCAAATTAAAGCTGGATTCTCAAATATTTGTTTCTAGGCAAACTGTGTGAATAGGTATATTTTAATAGAATTGAATTAATCTCAAAAGACAAGATGTTAAGTTACCTGTGATGGGCTTATCCAATGGAATCTTTTGAGTTTAAGATTCCAAAATGGAAATAGTGGGCTGCTGCATTTAAACTTCATTCATGTTTTTGAAGGTGCATGCATCCACTTCAACACAAGCTAAAAGTTCTTCCTAGTCCTCCATTGGATATTTGTAAAAAAATTAAAAATGTAGTTAAGGCTGGTGTTGGGGACAATAAGGGGATAGAGGAGTTTTGAAGTGCAGCAGTTCACACCCTAGTTTGTGCTGTTAAATGTAAGTACTCAGTGCTCATTGGTTTTCTACAGCCAGACAGAATGCTTGGATACCATGATGCTTTCTTCTTAATGCTACCATCAAGGAGGAGGTTCAGGAGTGTGAGGACACACACTCGGTGTTTTAGGAACAGCTTCTTCCCCTCTGCCATCAGATTTATAAATGTACAGTGAACCCATATATACTACCTCACTATTTTTCTTCTCTTTTTTACACTGCACATTTAATTTGATTGTTATATATGTTTTTATTGTAATTTATAGTGTTTTTAAAATTATGTACTGTAGTTGCTGTCTCAAAACAACAAATTTCACAACAAACACCAGCGATACTAAGTCTGATTCTGATTGACTTTGAACTTCTACTTCTTTATAATAAAACGTTGTACTGCATTGAAAACCATTTAAATTTATTTGTCATCATGACTCCATGCTCTCTAAAGGCATTTAGGAAACTACTCCAGGAGTGCTGTTACACCATTACTTCCATGTCGTTGCATATGTGCTGATAAGCAAATTGACAACCTGACTCATCAAATGTGTTTTGACCACGAGAGTCGCTAATACATAGCAGTGGACACTTACACTTTATCCTGTCCATGGGTTGCAGTAATTTTCAGCTGCCACTTGAAGAATGTAAGTTGGGGACTACACTGTATCTTACAGTTTGTCTCCATATGTTACTGGTTGATTACATTGTCTCACTTCAGAAGAAGGGCCAAATGGCCACCCTCTGGTGTGATAAGAATCACTCTGGCTTTACAGTTGTATCTGGAAAAATGACTATTTGGATTTGATTATAGGCTAAATTACTTTCCTAAAGGGCATTAATATGACCATTTTGTAATCACCGTTATTGCTATTTGCTTTCTAACCTAAGTTTCTATTTATTCAAATAATGACACTCCCAAGTTGCTATGGTGGGATTTGAACTCTGAACTAACTAGGTCATTTGTCCAGCGCTCTGTATTACTGATGCAAAATCATAACATTACTGTACTTTTCAGTTGGTGTTCTGATCTGATGTACTTGGGTTCAATTTTAACTTCTTGAAGCAGGATTAGAATCCATGATGAGCTTTTAAATTGAAGATGGACTTCTTAACCATATATTTTAAATATGACACATTTTATCCTGTTGTTCAAGTACTTTTTCAGGGCCTTGATTGTTCATAGTTTCTCAATCCAGCTCCTGCTTTAGACCATGTGTACTGGAGTCTTTTTTCATAATGGCAGTATAACTTCTGCGGAGCCATATTCCGCTTTCTGAAGCCTGATAATTCTAGAACTTGAGGAAGTAGAACTTGGAAGCAGAACTGAAAGTAAAGGCAATCCAAAAATGCAGATGTTGAAAATCTGAAACATAATAGGAAACCGTTAACATTACAGGCAGAAGGATCTTTGAGAACAAAGCAGTGAGTATACCATATGTGCAAGCATTCTGAAAGAGGGCCAATGTTTTCACAAGCTTGAGTTTTGCCATAATGAATGTGTCAGTCTTGCTCTAATGCAGAACCAGTCTGCTGCAGTCATTGGTAAGTAGCTACAGCCTTGGAAGTTAAGGATGTGGCCGAGGGAGGCTTGCTGTCAAACAAAGAGAAGATCCTAGTTTGCATCTCGGAGGGAGAGAAGCTGTTCTTCCTACTCAATCCTGGTATCAGAGGAGGCATGGAAAATCTGGCATGGAATGATTCTCAAGGAGGGATTAAGAAAAGATGATCTGAATGAAGCAATTCTGATTTTGAGCCCAGACTTTGCATAACTAATATAAGAGATCCGACAGATGTTGGAAATCCAGATCTCACACACAAAATGCCAGAGACACTCAGCAGTTCAGGCAGTATCTGTGAAGATGCTGCGTAACCTGCTAAGCTCCTCCAACATTTTGTGTGTATGTGTGTGGCATAACTGACATCTTGTTTAGTCAGACTAGCAAATAAGACCTCATGGATCTTTCCTGATCCAAGCACTTAGAAGACCTCATGACTTCTTTCCTGATCTAGTGGGTTATGTTATCATCTCACTGAGAGACTGGGAGGGGGTGGGATGTCATATGAGCCATGTCAAGTTCACAATAGACTCAATCTCAGTGAAGATTGATGTCAAGCAGGATTACAGTAATTTTCCCAGGTTTGGCACTGCATTATTCTAACCCACCTCCAATAAGTTTTCTGTTCGAATAAAGCTTATCTACTGGAGTTTGGATTTTGGAGGTCAACCAATTGTTACTCATTGAGTTCATTAAGGCATTCAGTCAAATGAGTGTCGTACCTAATGTCTACAGTACAAAGGTTCTGTCCCAACCTCCACTTTACTACAACAACACCATTTAACAATTAAGGTCAATGATGAATCTGGGAAAACGTAACTGCTTCCTGTGTCTCGGGAGCTGATTCTCAACAAAACTGCCTGTTAATGCGAAGAAATTTTTTTAGTTGCGAAGAATTTTTTTTAGTCAGAGGGTGGTGAATCTATGGAATTTGTTGCCACGGGCAGCAGTGGAGGCCAAGTCATTGGGTGTATTTAAGGCAGAGATTGATAGGTATCTGAGTAGCCAGGGCATCAAAGGTTATGGTGAGAAGGCGGGGGAGTGGGACTAAATGGGAGAATGGATCAGCTCATGATAAAATGGAGGAGCAGACTCGATGGGCCGAATGGCCGACTTCTCCTTTGTCTTATGGTCTTATGGTCTATGGTCTTAATATTTATCAAGGCTGAAGTCCTAACTCATTCAACTCTAAAACGCAGGCCTCATCGTTCTCTTGTCTGACATAAAATTCATGAAACAAATACTCCTCTGTGCTCTGTCACAGCAAGAGATTGCAGGTGGACATGGGCAGTAGTCAAATATACTCTCAAAGCCGCCTTGAAGTGTAATATTTCTACTGATGGATTTTGCCTAGTATTGAGAACCAAAGACATTGATTGTGGGAACACTGTGTCTACATAAACTACTGAAATACAACACATTCTAAACTGCCAACCTTTTGTCCAAACTTTAATGAAGTTTGTAGTTCCCATATTGGCATTAGCCATCTGAGTACCCATGGAATGGAATAGAGGCAGCCGTCCTGAATCCTGAGGAGCTGCCAAAGAGCGAAAGTTAGTTTTCCCATTCGCTGCTGATACAAGATGCCTACTCCCTAATTTGTCCAATACGTTATAAAATTTTGTACAGAAGGTGGTTTAGTCAAAGTGCATTTCTTATAACTAAATAACATTGATCCCACATCTTTTTTTTAGGAAATTTAAAACTGGAAACAATTTGTAATTGAATCCACGAGTTGGAAAGTAAGTTAAAACACAACATGCAAAATATTTAGAAAGATTTTAGTTTTACACTTGATCTGTTTTTAGTCATCATAATAAAATGAGCACATCTTAATCTCTGTCTAAATTCTAGATTTATCAGTTACTTTTGTAGTTAAGCCTTTTTGGAAGGGGGTAGGTAAATTAGAACCATTTTTTTCTCTTTAAAATAGTGATTGAATTTCCCTTGAGTTTATTCCACATGAGAATAAATTTCTCCTCCTCCCTTGCCATCCTGGCAATTTTTCACGTCAACTTAACGAGCTCTTTTTTTTTCAACCACTCATGTACGTTCCATCAACCTCTAATCTACCTTTTCTGTTAGACTGAATACAATGGTCAAATTGTCAAGCTTCTGAGCTTGTCAGTTTCTTTGCAGACATCATCAGTGTCCATACTCAGAACTCTCCATATACTAGGAAATTTTTCTTATGCATTGTTATCACTCTTGGCAACAGTTACTGGCTTTTGTAACCTTGAGCTCTTCCAAAGCTCTGCTTCCTCCGTTCCATTCTTGATTATTTTCCTTCTTTCCAATAGAGTAAAATTTAGGGTGTCAGACTTTGTATTTAAACGTACTCAGAGTCTTGTATGTCCATTGCTCCATTCCACAGTGTACACTACAAATCCTCAGGCTGGTACCAAACTTTTTCTTCCTGTTGCAATATCTTGAAGGAAGTCTATTTTTGGGTCCAGTGCTGTCCTTCGAATTGCCTGAAATCTCATGACTAAATACTTAGGATGATTAAAGGCTAGTTCAAAATATAGGTGGAGTGCCCTATCCGAAATTCTGAAGATGGAAAATTTTTTTGAGCACTGACATAACATCACAACTGGAAAATTCCACAAGACACTGGGACGGTTCCCAGGCTATGCAATCCAGAATGTTCTGAGAAGTAACCTCGTGTGTAATGGACGGAAGTTAATGAAAAATAGAAGAACACTGCACAACTGGGAAAAGATCTCAATTGTGTTGAAAGACTGAATATGTCAGCATCAAAGTGAACATATGCCACGTAACAGTATGCTGATCATGAAACAGGATTTGTCAGGATGAACTGAAAATTAGCGATAATTGTGAATTTTCTGCGGACTAGTCACAGAAATTTAAGGAAAGATACGGCATTAATTTTTTTGAGATTTGTCTGCTAAATTTGTAAATTGTCTGCTGATCATAAAGCAACAGAAATTCAGAGTTTGCGAAGGTCATCATGATGAAAATTTTTAACACCATAACAAGTCTACAATGTTGATTGTTTTCATACCTTACATAAAACCAAAGAAAAATTAAAATACACGTACAGTGTACTGTAACCCTTTAATCAAACACGGCATTGTAGGTGGAGACTGAAAGCCAGCTGATATTCAACAGCTGATTCAGGTATTCTCTCGATGCTGCTTTTGTCACCCTGCACATATTATATTTACATTATATTAATATGTAATAAGTTTTACTGTTAAATACGTGTGATGAACAGGTGTAAGACAAAGACTGCTTAGCAGTAGCACTTAAATTCAGAGTTGGAAATGATAGCGATCCCAAGCTATTCCAAAATCCAAAATCTAAAACACTCCTGGCCCCTAGCGTTTCGGATAAGAGGTACTCAATCTGTACTAAGTTTTTACGTTTAGTGAAGTCTATTGAACTAGACTTCAGTCGTCTTAATATGTCCTGACCTGCTGTAGGTTTAATTATTTTCGGTATTTGCATTGCAGGTTAGAATATATTATTGGGAGTACACCCTAAACCTCATATTATTCATGGAACTGAAGCTGAAAGTAAATTTATTACGTCACTTGTATACACTACCCTAAGATTCATATTCTTGCAGGCATTTGGAATAGATACAAAGAAACACAGTAGAATCAGTGGAAAAACTACACGTAGGGACAAACAATGTGCAAAAAAAGACAAACTGTGCAGAACAAAAAATAATAATGAATAAATAAGTAATATATAATATTGAAAACAGGAGTTGTAGAGTCCTTGAAAGTGAGTCCATAAGTTGTAAAATCAGTCAGTGTTGTGGTGAGTGAAGATATCCATGCTGGTTGAGGGGCCTAATAGTTGAAAGGTAATAACTGTTCATGAAGCTGGAGATGTGGGACCTAAGGCTCCTGTACCTTCCGTGCGAGTGATAGTGACATATCTTTAGATTAATCATTGCCCTAATTCTTCTGGATAAGAGAAGTGTATCCAAAACTTTAAAATTAACAATTGATTTAGTTTCCATTTGTAATGTATAGTGTATCCCAAGCTTGGTGAACTTACAGATAAGTGCATTGCTATGCATCCTTTGTGCTAGTTCTCTGAACTTTTTGGTGGTCTGGGTTTAGAAAGTGTTAGTGCATTAAATTTTACCATACATCCGAACTACAGTTTTCTGATGGAGGGTATTGAGTGCCACTTTGCTTTGTCTTGAATGATTTAAAACTCCTCACTTGGAGATGTATGGCAAGTGGTAAATGATGTTTGGGAATGCAGGAAATGAGTCACTCTGTCTAAGATACATTTGAAACTTTGCTTCATGCTCTTCCTTGGGATGTTCAACAATGCTAATGCTGCTGAATGTTGGTTCTTACAATGTCATCAGTTTTTTTTTATTGTTTTACTACAATCTGTAGATGTTCCCTTCAAAAAAAATGATCTACCCTTCACAGAATCAAGATGATCTTTTTGATCAGTTAACTGGTTTCAGCATGTTCAATCACTCTATCCTAAATTCTTCAAGAACTTACACAGTCAGATTGTGGGTTTATAATTTCTCCTTTCATTCTTTCACCAATCTCGAGAGGAGCTGTACAAAGCTCCAATATAATTTTCTATTCCTTACTCGAGAACTTGGAAGTTTGTAGTTGGTGGCAAATCCATGCTGTCTTCACCCAAATACTATGAAGCAGTAAGCAGAATATATTGTTTTTGAATGGTTGAACAGTAAATACTGAGTCAAATAGTTTTAGTCATAAAAATTGTTTCATGTGATTAATTTGGTCTTTTATCAAAACTCAAATATACTAGTAGTAAATAAATACAGGGACCTCTTGTAACAAACAGTTTATCTGCTTAGTCAAACAAACTGAGCTTTTCTAAAGTTTCAAAAATCTGACTATAATCCCTGTGCATTTTGTCATCTAACTCTTCTATTGATATATAGTGAATTCTGTCATGTTAAAACTGGTAGCTAAAGATAAAAATTGATAAATTTTAAGATGAAAAACAGTGTACAAAATGCAATATATTCAGTTAATGTTTCTTGTCATATTTAGAAAGGAACTTGTGTCTTGAGCATCCTTAGTACATATGGTACACGAATAGTTTCTTTCTCAGTTTGAAGCCATGTAACTTAATCAATATTTTAGCTCCAAATTCTTTTACCTTGATCTGTTATGTGATAATGAATTTTTGATGAATTTCATCCGTTAGTGAAGTAATTCCAGTGTAGAATGGTAGAAGATGCATATTCTAGAAAATGGAGTGCATCAGTTATATTTTATGGTAGACTTTAAAATCACAGCATGGCATAATCAATTAACTTTTTCAAATTTTAGGTGATACACGTGTCTGTCTGCTTCCTATTCCAATCTGTTAAACTGAGAATTTTTGGTTAAATCAGGATCAGTAAGACTTTTTATGTATGTCATGCTTTGGTAGTCAAACTTGTGCCTTAGCAATGGAAATGAATTTTGATGTTGAAGCTACAAAATGATAAGTTTCAGGTAAAATAATGTCTGGTTAATATCTTTGAAAACTTAACTTAGATTCTCACCTGTTGATACGACAGGTTTCATTGAATTTGCAAGTAGTGGATAATATGAATTCCTTTCAGGGAAATGAGCTATCAATCTCATTTAAATGTTAATGTTGGATAAACAACATTATTTCAATTTTGGCTTTTTCTGGTTCTGTTGGACAAATAACACTTTGTCATTTTAACAGCCCGCTGATAGCATCTTTCCAGACTTTGCTGAACTATTCCAGGTTTTGCTCAGTTGTACCCATTATTTTATAAAATTGAAATGTCATTTAATTGTTGTCATTGAAAAGTCACCCAGTTGTGGATGGAACTGGGCAGGAGAGATCAAATGGAGAAATCTTCTCAACTCAAATGTCATTGTCACCATCATCATCATTATGTGCTGTGTCATATGACATGAGCGATCATGATCTTTCATCTGTCCTTGCCTTATTCTTACTCTTTTCTCTATCCATGACCATGATTATTCTTGGCAAATTTTTCTACTGAAGTGGTTTATCAATATCTTCTGGGCAGTGTTTTTACAAGACAGGAGACCCCAGCCATTATCAATATTTTCAGAGATTGTCTACCTGATGTCAGTGGTGGCATAGCCAGGACTTGCGATATACACCAGCTGCTCATACAGCCTGCTCCCATGGCTTCATGTGACTCTGATCAAGGGGCTAAGCAGGTGCTACACCTTGCCCAAGGGTGATCTGCAGGCCTGTGGAGGGAAGGAGCACCTTGCACCTCCTTTGGTAGAGATTTAAAAACAATATATAAAACTATGCCAGTAGCTAACAGACAGTTGACAGCCATCGCATATTATCACATCTACCTTTTGTGTGCCGGAATAGCGAAGTGGGCAGTGTGAAACCTCTTTTTAAAAAAAATCTTGTGATTTGAATTCTGAAACCATTCATTTATTAATCTATCGTTAGTCTGCATTTAAAAACGCAAACACAAGGAAATCTGCAGATGCTGGAATTTCAAGCAACACACATAAAAGTTGCTGGTGAACGCAGCAGGCCAGGCAGCATCACTAGGAAGAGGTACAGTCGACGTTTCGGGCCGAGACCCTTCGTCAGGACGAACTGAAAGAAGAGCTAGTAAGAGATTTGAAAGTGGGAGGGGGAGATCTGAAATGATAGGAGAAGACAGGAGGGGGAGGGATGGAGCCAAGAGCTGGACAGTTGATTGGCAAAAGGGATATGAGAGGATCATGGGACAGGAGGCCTAGGGAGAAAGAAAAGGGGGAGGGGTGGGAAAAGCCCAGAGGATGGGTAAGGAGTATAGTGAGAGGGACGGAGAGAGAAAAAGAATGTGTATATAAATAAATAACGGATGGGGTACGAGGGGGAGGTGGGGCATTAGCGGAAGTTTGAGAAGTCAATGTTCATGCCATCAGGTTGGAGGCTACCCAGACGGAATATAAGGTGTTGTTCCTCCAACCTGAGTGTGGCTTCATCTTTACAGTAGAGGAGGTCATGGATAGACATACCAGAATGGGAATGGGACATGGAATTAAAATGTGTGGCTACTGGGAGATCCTGCTTTCTCTGGCGGACAGAACATAGGTGTTCAGCGAAACGATTTCCCAGTCTGCGTTAGGCCTCGCCAATATATAGAAGGCCACATCGGGAGCACCGGACGCAGTATATCACCCCAGCTGACTCACAAGTGAAATGTCGCCTCACCTGGAAGGACTATCTGGGGCCCTGAATGGTGGTGAGGGAGGAAGTGTAAGGGCATGTGTAGCACTTGTTCCGCTTACAAGGATAAGTGCCAGGAGGGAGATCAGTGGGGAGGGATGGGAGGGGGAACGAATGGACAAGGGAGTCGCGTGGGGAGCGATCCCTGCGGAAAGCGGGGGGGGAGGGAAAGGTGTGCTTAGTGGTGGGATCCCGTTGGAGGTGGCGGAAGTTACAGAGAATTGTATGTTGGACCCAGAGGCTGGTGGGGTGGTAGGTGAGGACAAGGGGAACCCTATTCCTAGTGGGGTGGCGGGAGGATGAAGTGAGAGCAGATGTGCGTGAAATGGGGGAGATGTGTTTGAGAGCAGAGTTGATGGTGGAGGAAGGGAAGCCCCTTTCTTTAAAAAAGGAGGGCAAAGGCCTCCTCTACTGTAAAGATGAACAGCAGACTTCTGCTTAAACTGAGTAAGAAATTATGTATTTAAATGAAATGTAGAGCAAATTAGAACACTGTCAATACTATTACAATACTATAAGACTGTACTAGTTCCTAATCGCTATTGCAGGAGGAATTCATCCAGTGTATGCGGGTGAATTCTTTTGATTGACTATAAATGAACAAAATCAGTGCAAACACCTAGTGCAGATAATGAACTGCCTTCATACAATGCTGTCGACGAATACATTCTCCAGATATTCATTTTCATTGTAGCATTCAAGATGATTGTCAATACCTTGAAATTCTTTGTAGTTCCTAACTTGTTGAAGTAGTGAAATTGTCTCATTTTCACTCCCAGCCATTTCTGGCATCTTAAAACACAATGTTTGAAATCAGTGGGCAAAACAGTTCTAAATTGGCTTACTGCTTATTTCCCGCCAACTATCAGTGACAAAAATCACTGCTTTTTGAACGCAACCATTTAAAAATTAACAGCCACCGAAGTGCACACGTCTGATACTAGTTAGAAATTGTTCAGCAACAGCCCCTGCTGCAGTTAAACAACATAGTGTACCAAATAAACGAAGGGAATTCTGGCTATTTTCTTGATGAATTTTTGTTGTTTAAGAGTTGTCCCAAATAAAGAGATAGTCCAATTAACCAGAATTCACCGTGCTTTGTGTTTCTTTTCCCTTTTTTATTTTGTGTTTGCACAATTCGTTGTCTTTTGCACATTGGTTGTCTGCCCTTGTATAGTTGTGTGCAGTTTTTCATTGATTCTTTTGAGTTTATTGTATTTATTGTGAATGCCTGCATGAACATGAATGTTGGGGTAGTATATGGTGACATATATGTACTTTGACAATACATTTATTTTAAACTTTGGAAAGTGATAAATTACCTAGCCACTTGTATCAAGTCATTCTCTGCTGTGACAAACAACTTCTGTTTACCATACAGCATGGTCTTTATTTGCACATCTGCACCTTGAGATTTCAAAACCAATTTCTACTTGGAAGTATCAATACATTAAAAAATAGTTTGAAGGCTGGTTCTTGTGTCAACAGATCCTATATTAACTGAATATCCTCTGATTATAACTGTTTAACACATGTGAAATAAACACTCAAACCAATCTGCTGCCATTTCACTTGCAAACAGCTTCAGTCTAAAATTAAAAAAAAATCAGATGCTGAAAAGATGAAATAAAGTATGAAATTTCAGGCAAATCTCATTATTCCTGTCTGCATAGATCTCGTATGATTTACAGTTAATGTTTCAGATTGATGTCCAGGCATCAGAGACAGAATAGTTAGGCATATTTTGTTTCAAACAATATCAACTAATTTTTGAAAGTATTTTCCTTTAGGAGATGATAGGTATCCAGCAGAAGCTATTCCAAAATGTCAAACATGTACATACAGTCAATGTTTTTCTATTTGGTTCATTTGAAGCATAAAGTTTTCAATTTTCCAGAGAGTAATTTTGAATTGTAATTATTTGGTTGTCCTGGATGAACAGATACCATATTTTCATTCTCCAATTTGCAGCAAAAATTACATTAAATTGTTTAAACCATTAGATATTTTCTCCATGTGCCACTTGAGTTTATTTTTAAATATAGGAATAGCGAAGTTTAACAGTTTGCTGCAACTTCCAGCTGATGATAGGACTAGTTTTCAATTACGTGGCAAGTTATTAATAAAGAAATGGTTCCTAAATTGAATTGTATGGCTTAATCTAAGAATTCTTAATGATTTGAATTAGTAAAATTTCACAGGAAAATAACACATAGAAATGGGAGAAGGACTTTTTTTTCCCTTTTAAGTTTGCTCCACAATGAGTTTCAGGGTATATTTTCCAGGTTCCATTTCTTTCCTGAGCTTCAGTTCTTCTGTGTTCCTTCTCGACTTGTGTTTTTAGCCTTTTCTTGATCAGTTTTTCTTTGTTATGTGAAGTGTGCAAGCTTACTATCGTGTGATTTCATTGTTTTACGAAAGGAAACTAAATTCCTTGTGTTCTAGTGAAGAGTCCTAACCTAAAGTGTTAACAGCCCATTTCCCTCCATGGATGCTGCTTGACCTACTGAGTTCCCCTTCTCCTTAAAATTCCATAGAACTCCCAATAGAAGATTAATTTGGTAGTTACCTTCAGTGACTGATTGGAGTTCTTCCTTTTGGATTATACTTATACTAACAGAAAGCATTCCTTTTCCAAAAGACTGAGAGATGTTGATTTTTTTTTGCCAGTATAGTGCAATTTTATTCCGATGAGAGGGATTGGGATTTAATGAGCTATTTAATTGTAACTGCTTATTATATTCTGCTAGGATGGTGGGCTTTTTTAATGAATCATAGAAATATTCATTACATGTGGTTACAAAATAGTGTATTTTTACCTTGTATATGTACAAGATTACGAGAATTGGGTAGTAATTCAAGTCAAATTTGTCATCTGGAGAGTCTGTTTAGAATTGGGTAGAATTGCACCAGGCAATGCCAAGTACTGCATGTGTCTGTCATGGATTATTCCAGTATTCAATTGAAAAAATTTAGCAAACAACTTCAAACTAAAATCAAAGAAGTGGTCAGTTCTGTTACTGATACACCTGTGGAGCCAACAACTTTATTACACTCAGTACATAGAGCTGCACGTATTTTGAAATGTAGCATGCATTTTACACTTTTTCATAGTGCATGTGATATGGCTAAAATTCAGAAAGTATTCGATAGTTTATTGATATTAGCAGTTTGAATTAATGCAGTCTTCTACATGTGAACTGACTTCCATTTTTTTTTAAAGGTATGGATTGATCACAGTATGCCTCTGAATACTGTGCTCAGTCCACTTCCTATGGACTTGATTTCAAGGACTCTAAGGTCATGTTCTCAATATTTATTATATATTTCTTATTATTATTTTTCTTTTTTGTATGTGCACAATTTGTCATCTTTTGCATGTTGGTCATTTGTCTGCCTTTGTGTGCAGTTTTTCATTGATTCTATTGTGTTTCTTTATTATGAATGGCCCCCAAGAAAAGGGATCTGAGGGTTGCATATGTTGGCATATACATCCTTTGATAATAAATTTACTTTGAACTTTGAATTTGACAGATTGGAAATGATTGCATCAGTATCCAGTTGTAATGTAGGCTCTTCTGTTGGCTTAGCTCAGGCTATTGGAACTTTACCATCAGTTTCTCGTGATAGTGATGACTGTGTATTAGAATTGAAGTAAACTGGAGTTTAATTTTGGAATTTGGAGTTCTATTGTGAAAATTAAACTTTTTGAAGTGGTATAAGAATTGTCCTTGGCCAAATTCTCTATTGTGCCCCAGGTGATGTTTAGCGTTCTCATTTCAGCCTCTATTGTACAGTGCCACGCTGTCTTAGGTCTCACATTTCCTTCACCCTTCAGGGGTCCTATGAAGTGCTGTCTTGATGATAGAGTTGTCCTCTCTTCTCACCATCTCTAGTGTTTTCTCATGATGATTATGTCCATGCCCCCTCTTGATGACACTGAAAGAGCAAGGCTTGGTTGGAAATATTTCTTGGCCAGAAGATATGAATTGCTTCAGTTTAATTGCTGCAGAAGTGGTTTTAGTTCAGAGTAGTGTTCTTCAAGCTGATAGTGGTGCTGAAACTAATGTTCCTTGAAGTGAGTGAATGGTGAGGAGAAGTAAAATGGGGGGCCATTGACTTACCCATTTGCTCAAGAATTAGTTGTATTACAACAAGGGCTTTGTGACTTGATTTATCTAAGTGAGGATGAGGAGGAGCAGAATTAGGTTATAGTTGATTAAATTTTTCCAATATTTATTCTTGAAACTTGGTTCTTGCATCTTTAATAATATGATTTATTGGGAATGTATGACCAGGATAACAGTAATTCTCTTGATATAACATGTGCCTTGATTTCTTTTTGGTCATGCATAGAAAATTGGGTGAAACTAGTTAGTGGGATGAGGATCTAATTTAATCAAGTAGATGGCTCTGAACTGGATCAGATCCTAACAGTTGCAGCTTGATTCGAGATCAGTCACTACCACACAACTATCAAGCTCCTGAACAAAGGGGATAACTACACTCACTTGGCTTTCCATTGAGATGTTTCCACAACCAATGATCTCACTTTAACGACTATTTATCTTGTTATTTCATGTTCTCATTATTATTATTTATTTATATTTGCATTTGCACAGTTCGTTGCCTTCTGCACTTTGGTTGATCATTCATTGATCCTGTTACAGTTTTTTTTGTAATTTATTTTTTATTGAAGTTCATCAAACAAACATTTCCATATTTATAGAAAGGAGACGAAAGAAAGAACAATCGAAAGAAGAAAACTATGTACAAAGTAGGGAGTGATTTTTTTTTAAACAACATTATTCATTGACTTGTGAGAATAAAGTCAGGCCTATGAGGTGTTATGTAGTTAAACCATTTTTCCCAGCATGAATAAAATTGTTCCAACTTATGATTAACAGATGCTGTTATCTTCTCCATTTTGTAAATTCCATTGTAATTTCCATCCATACATTTAAAGTTGGGCTCTCCAGTGATAACCATTTCCTGGTAAGGGTCTTTTTGCCAGCCACCAGCAGTATATGCATTAAATATTTATCTCTTTTCAACCGTTCTTGAGGTATATACCCAAAATATATAGTTATTATTCTATAGATTTGCTGAATATGTCCATGGGAAAATGAATCTCAGGATTGTATACGGTGGCATGTATTTACTTTGAATTGCATTGCTACATTTCTCTATCGAATAGGCTAGGTAAGTAGGACAAGACAATCCAGAAATGTGTTGGTGAAGATGAAACCAGTAAGTTTAGGCCTCTTTAGACAAGTTGATGGAAAGATCTTGTGTGTAGTTGTTGACTGAATATGGACAAATAATTTTGTAGTTAGAAACACAAGCCTGTTTATACTTTGAGATCAATGATGGATTAAAATAATGGATCAGGGAAATGTATTGGAACAGAATTCTTAATGTAAATGCTAAGTCGGAGACAATGCTGCAAAAACAGTGTGCGATGTTTGAGACATTTTTGATTCTTACCATTTCCAATTTTAAAAGTTTGGTGTGCATAGCTTTAGAGTTTTGTCTTCAGTTTTGGGTTATGTTTGTGCTGAGCATGAGATAGCAAGGCAAAAATAATTGTCTTAACTAGCTGTAAATTTCATTAACTAGCTGTAAATGTCAATGATTTACTTTTAAGAATGCAGGCTTTTAAGATGAGATTTTAAAATGTTGAAACAGGATTCACTCATTATATTTAAATTATGCACATAGCTTTTGTCACAGACAGACATACAAAAGGTTACACGTTATCTTTAACGCAGAACTCAACAGTGTTCCTAAGCAGAGCAGTTTTAGTGTTGTTACTGTGGGTCAAGTGTATGGAAGTTACACTTAAACTTTGCACAATGGCTGTATGAAATTAAAATGGATGATTTGTACATCTGCTACAGTTTTTTCCTGAAGTAGCCACTGTACTACTTCTGTTACAGGTTATGGGGAGCTGGTTCCCAATAATCTGTACTAATTCCAACTGCAACTACTTTATCTTTTCCTGTCATTCACCTTATGTACAGATATTCCTCTGCCTAGTGTCATTTTATGAGCAAATAATCAATCTGTGTATATAAGCTATCATATGTATTCATGTTTATTGTTGTCTTTATCTTACAGTGTTTCTTTTGTGCGGTATCAGATCTGGAGTAACAATGATTTCTTTCTCCTTTACACTTATGTATTAGATATTACATTAAACAATCTTGATCCTTGAATTAGTGAATGAGGTTGTTTCAGGCTTACAAGCATTGCTCATCTCTTTTCATTTTGTTTATTAGGATTCCCTGCCAGGACATCACAAGTCTAGATCATTTGAATTTGCTCAGAATGAAAAGTGAAAACAAAAATGCTAAGAATGATCAGGCATGACTGGAGAGAAACACAGTTAGCTTCATTTTCAGATTTATTTATCATCCGTTACATTGAAATGTGTCATTTGTGTAAACAACCAACATACTTGGGGGCAGCCTGCAAGTGTCACCACACATTCCAGCAACAACGTAGCATGCCCACGCTTCTACAGCTTCGTCAGAATGGTCAAAAGTAAAAATGTTTCAATTGCAGAGAAGCTGGAAGAGTGGAGGGGACAACGGAAATGCCATTGATAATGTGGAGATCAAGAGAAGCTGAATGATGTGTGGTATTGTTGCTGGCTGAGAGAATATGGTGCAAGATTGTTCATTGAAGCCAATTTTTCTGAAATTCTGATTAAGGCCCTGAGACATCATGTTAACTCTTACCACAGATATCGCCTGACCCACAGAGTGCTTCCAGCATCTTCTATTCATGTTTCTGATTTCCAGCACTTGTAGTTCTAATTCGCCCTGGCAGAAATTGCTGTTCAAAGCTGAAAAAAATGTCAGTATTGTCTTTCAGTCCTGCGGGTATGTTGGGTACCTTTAAACTCCACATGACTGAGCGCCAGTCTAATTCATGCAGAGACCGAATGATTTTGTACCCTGTTAATGTGGGACTGAAAAACATTTGCTGCAATCTACTGGGTGCGGTATTGGGTATATTTAAAGCAGAGGTTGATAAGTTCTCGATTACTGAGGGTATCAAAGGTTCCAGGGAGAAGTCAGGAGGATGGGGTTAAGGGATAATAAATCAGCCTTGATGGATTGGCAGAGAAGACTCAATGGGCTGAATTGCCTAATTGTGCTCCTATGTCTCGTGTTCTTATTCCTCAGCATAAAGGCTGATTACTGAATACCCATCTTTCCCAAGTTTTCTAGATACATAAAGTGCTTTGTGCTGCAGTTCTGGGCTACCATCTCCTTGTTTTGGTCCTGTACTGAGCCTCTTATCAGCGCAGAAATGGTGTCCAGCCTACAATGTTGTACTAACCATCCAACACCCATTTACACTCTTGATTTAAAAAAAAATCTCCCCATTTTTGCTTCAGCCCACCCCATCAGCAGTCATGGAGAATGTGCGGATTTGAACTCAGGTCACCGGAGGCAGCAAGACTACAAGCTGCAGCATTGTGCTCTCGAGGTTATAATGCCTGTTCTCATTGTTCCTACAAAACCTTCCAACCATGACTGAAAACTGACAATAAAAATTGCTTAGAATCATTTTGATCCAATTGTGCTTTCAGGTGCATAATCATACTCAACCTCCCTTTAAACTTTATATAGATTACATATAATGCACCCTTTGATTATACCAAAAGAAAGTGAAGTATCAAATTAGTATCCATTCTCATTCTGTCATATTGGTCCATGGCCTCCTCTTATGCCAAAATGAAGCCACCCTCAGTGTGGAAGAGCAACACTTTATATTCGGAGGCCTCCAACCTGATGGCGTAAATATCAATTTCTTCTTCCAGTTTAAAAAGAAACCCTACCCCTTCCTTCTGTGCCCCACTCTGGGCTCTTACATCTTTTCACCTGCCCATTACCTACCCTGAGTCCTCTCCTCCTTCCCTTTCACCCATGATCCATTCTCCCCTCTATCAGATGCCTTCCTGTCCAGCCCTGTATCTTTCCTCCCCAACTGGTTTCACTTGAAACCTTCAAGCTATTCCCCCATCCCCTCCCTCAGTATTTTATTCTGGCATCTTCCCCTTCCCTTCCAGGCCTGAAGAAGGGTCTTGGCCTGGAACTGACTGTTTTATTCATTACTGTGGATGCTGCCTGACCTGCTGAATTCCCCAGTGTTTTGTGTGTGTTTCCATCTTCATTTATCCAATCCTTGTTGCAGAGATATAGGCTTGTACGGAAATATTCTCTGTTTTTGTCTCTGTTAGGCCATGAAGGAAGAATGCCCAAGACACCAATTTACATCTTCATCTATCCAACCTTTGTTGTGGAGGTAGTGACTTGTAAGGAAACATTCTCTATTTTTGTCTCTGTTAGGCCATGAAGGAAGAACACCTTACCTACTAATTTACAATGTACACTTAGTGTTTTCTCTATCTCATTCTTGCCAGTGGCTACATTGCCAGTCAGTGAACATCTTCCCGCAAGTTTGCTTGACAGTTCCCAGTTAATGAGAAACAACCCACTAAAAAATTTTTCGTGGCAGTATGCTAAAATTGATTATTTTTAACTACTGGATTAAAGCTGTGCATGGTAATTGTAAGTTGTGGAACAGTAGTTTATGAAATCAGAAAAGGGTTAACTATTCAAACTAAAATTATATCTTACTCCAAATGACTGTAGCTGGACTATCCAACATAAATTTTATCATTGGTGAACTGTGTCTGGTAAGTATACAGGAAGGAAAAATAAAGCTTCACTGATCCTCTCAAGATAAAACATGTTAAAAAAAAATCCCCTCTAAGGTAGCATCACCCATAATTTAAAGGAAATGGACAAATTAAATAATTGTTGCCTTTGTGTGCTTTGCCCACAAATGTAGTTTGGCCTACCAACAAAACATCATTTGAGGTTGTATTTTGAGTGAAATTTTCAACATATGAGGACAAGAGATTGTGAAGGGGGAAACAAATAACTATAGTTTGAGCATTTAAATTCTTTCCAACCTTAGAGTATTGATGACAATTTCAACTTCTGGTATGTAGTGTCTTCGTATAAAGCAAACTGGAAATAGTTTGTAATCTTCCATTCTTTATAGAGAATTTCTCTTAAACTTCCTGAGTCATCTACTTTTCAAAGTTAATGTAGAAGTTATGTAGATTAGTAAAAGTTATAATCGGAAAAGTTCCTAAATGAAAGAACATCAAAGAATTATCCCTCAGAGGATGTATCATGTTATTTTTATGAATGTTTTTCCCATTTTTTAAAAAAGCGTTCCTAGATACTGTGATAAAAAGCCAAATGGGAATCCTGTTGCAAGAAGCATAAGTAGTTAGAATGCAGCTGTAGGAAGAAACTGGAAAGCCTTTGGATTGCTGAATTTATAGCAAGGAATATAAATTAGAAGCTTTGATGCCCCTTTACAGGGGGTTGGTGAGGCTAAATGCAGAACACTGTATAACTTTGGTCTTTCATATTTAAGCTATAATATATTACATACAAACAATGAGACCACGAATGGATCAACCATGGGTTCAGTGCTACTGAACTCCCTGCCACCACCAGGTCTCATCATGTATGAAGCACCAGTTGTTTACTGTTAACTTTTTAACATATCATATATGTACTTTATTATTAATTTATTTCTGAATTATTACCTTATATGTTATGTGTGTGATTTATATTTACTGTGTTGTGCATTCTGGTCTGGAGAACCACTTTTGTTTGGATGTATAAATGTGTATGGTTGAATTACAATAAGTTTGAATAGCATAGTAAGCTCAGGGAATTGATTGGCCTATTCCTTCAGTTTACAGTGTGTTTGGTAGAGATATGTCTCTACCAGGGAGGTGTAAGACACTCCTTCCCTCTGCTAGCCTGCAGGTCACCCTTGGGTAAGGTGTAGCACTAGCTTAACCCCCCCCCCCTCCCCCACCGATCTGGGTCACGTGAATCCATGGGAGCAGTTGGTGGATGTCACATGCCCTGGTTATGCAACCACTAGCACCAGGCAGACAATCTCTGAAGAGTATCCATTATGGCTGGAGTGGCCTGTTTTGTATAGACACTGCCCAGCAAACCACTTCTGAAGAAAAAATTGCCATGAATAATCATGGTCGTGGAAAGACCATGATAATCCATGTCATACGACATGGCACATAATAAACAAACAGTATGTTCATGTAAATCCTTTAGTATATTCCATTTTTATTTTTCAGATCTGCACCTCAAAGCAAACCTTCACTTCCTCTTTTGATATAAGTTCACTAGATATTTCTCCTTGCACTATGGTCATTGACTGAATAGTTTGACCACAAGGCTGAAGTGAATAGGGTGAACACTTCAGTTTTTTGTCTCGTTAGGTGACCTTCCTTGTTTCAGTTGAAATGAGAAGAGGAAGAATTACAAATGTAAGGTCTGCCCCCCCCCCTTTTTTTAATTTCCCCTTTATAATTGAAATTTGATATCTGCAGACAGGTTTTAATAATAATGGAATTTATTTTGGAGCATAATCTGGAGAATTCCAGTAATAGTGGACTGAAAATCTTCAATTGTTGCATTATGAAGTCAGGGAAGTTAAACTTAGGATTGTTTACTAGTGCAACATGCTATGATGGTGCCCTTTTAACCATTGGCTGTAACTTGATATCAATTTTTTAATGAAAACAAAATGCTAGAAGTAAGTTTAACAGCATCTTAGGAAAGAGAGAATTAACATTTTATATTGACCTTTGCTCTGAAATTTGGATCAATAATTTCATTACGCCTTCTCTGTTTTTAAATACCTATTATTTTAAATTCCTGTTTGCTTTGAGGTACGCATTTAGATAGTTTATATAAGTAGTTGTGGGGTTATTCACTGGTGTTAGTGAATCATTTTATAATTTTTGTGCATCTAAAATAACAATTGTAGCTTACCTGGTTTTATTTTCAAAGTGCTCGTTTATAATAATTTCAATCAAGTATTGAATGTGATTGTTCTTGTTTACAGGCCAAGTATATTTCACAATGTATTGATGAAATAAAGCAGGAGCTCAAGCAGGACAACATTGCAGTCAAAGCCAATGCAGTCATCAAACTTGCATATGTAAGTACAAAATGTCATCAATTGGAATTATATTTGAGTTAAATAAAATTAAATTATATTGAAAGATTTAATCCAACTGGAATAATTTGTAACTTTCAGTCACATGGTCTTTACAAATGTTGAAGCTTAGAGCATTATAGCGGGTTTGGTTTATCCTCAGTTCCTGCAGCTGCCTTGTGAGGCACTCAATAGTTACCCATAAGACCATAGACTGTAAGACATAGGAGCAGAAATAGGCCATTCAGCCTATTGAATCTGCTCTGCAATTCCATCATGGCTGATTTATTATCCCTCTCAATCACGTTCATCTGTCTTCTCCTTATAGCCTTTGACGGCCTTACTAATCAAAAACCTATCAACCTTTGCTTCAAATATACCCAATGACTTGGCCTTCATAGCTGTCTGCCCTTCTCCCTCTCTTTAAGCTCCACATCACTCCTCCCAATTAATTTGCAATTTACTTCTGTAATTATAAAATAGCTGCACCCTAAACTTATAAGATGTTTATAAGAATGAGAGTGGCCCACTCTGGTACTTAGTAATCAGCACAGATGTATGCACCCAGTTTACAGTGAACAAGTGTAAATGCTCAGTAGAAATGAATGGGGGATGTCAGAGGGAAGTTTTTAACACAGAGAGGTAGGTGCCAGGGATAGTAGTAGAGGCAGGTACATTTATGAGACTATTAGATAGACACGTGAATGAAAGAAAAATGGAGGGCTATGTGGGAGGGAAGAGTTAGATCCTGGGGGAGATTAAATGGTATACATAAACATGTTGGTATGCTGGATTACATGCGTTAATATGAAGTTTGGATGTTTTCTGAAATATTGTGGTTGGAGTACAAAAATGTAAATAATAAAAAATCAAAACTACTTTATTTGAATCTAAATAGCATTTTTAGAAAGATAAATTGAAAACGTAACAATTTTTGAATATGATTTAAAAACTATTACAGGCACATGGTTTCAGGATAAAGGGGTCTGGGTGTTCAGTATAAGACCATAAAACATAGAAGCAGATTTACGCCCTTTGGCCCATCAAGTCTGCTCCACCCTTCTATCATAGCTGATTAATTATCCCTCTCAACCCCATTCTCCTGCCTTCTCCCTATAACCTTCGACGGCCTGACTAATCAAGAACCTATCAATCTCTGCTTTAAATATGCCTGACGATTGGCCTTCACAGCCATTTATGGTACTGAATTCCACAGATTCGCCACCCCTCTGACTAAAGAAATTCCTCCTCATCTCTCCTCTAAAAGGACATCCCTCTATTCTGAGGCTGCACCCTCTGGTCCTCGATTCCCCCACTATAGGAAGCATCCTCTCCACATCCACTCTATCTCGGCTTTTCATTATTCCGGGTTGTGCACTGTTTCAAAAGAACGGAGAAAGGAGATGATATGGTATTTTAATCAAGGGGCATATAAGTGGTGTTAAGTTGTGATATAATGACAGTGGATAGTGACATGGAATAGGTTTGTGTTGAAGTGATGACGACCAGAGGAAGAATGACAGAGGTGGGTGTAGTCTGTAGAGCCCCAAAATGTGACTACTTAATATGTCAAAGCATAAACAGGGAATATCAAGGTAATGTTTCAAGGAAACTGCAATTATGGTAGGTTTTAATCTATTTATTGACTTGGAAAACCAAACTGACAAGCATACCATTGAAGGAAAATTTATGGAATGCATTAAAGAGCAGTATATTATGGAACTATTTTACTTTTGGTCTTGTGTAATGAAGAAGGATTATGAGGGATCTTTTGGTGAAAGATCTATCAGAGGATAGTGACCATAAGATAGAATTCCAATTGCACTTTGAAGGTCAACATAAATTGAAAATGCTGGTTGTGGTAAGTAAGCTGAATTATATTGGAATAAGGGAGTAGTTGTCTATAGATTGAGTAAATGAGTCAATAGCAAACAAACAAGGCAAATATTCAAACAGCTGATCTCTTAATACTCATAAGAGTTTATCCCAATCAAAAAGATTCCACGAGAAAAAGAGGCAATCTAACATTAACAAAGGAGTACAAAATGTTAAATTGAAAAGTTATATATAAAAATTGGCAAGGGCTAGTGGTAGAATCGAGAACTGGGGCATTTTGGCAGAAGACTTAAAAGCTCATAGGAAGCAAGAAATGAATTTTTAGAGAAAATTTGCATGTAGTATGAAAATAGTGAAAGTTTTTAATGTATATATAATAGTGGGAGGAGTTAAATATGGGGCCTGTACAGAACAAAGTTGTTGAATTGTACAGTAAAGAAATGGCAGATACGTTGAATAAGTTTTTGCATCAATCTTTGCCATGGAAAAGATTGCTAATATTCCTGAGATATTGATGGACTAATTTATCAGAAAACTTTCAAAATCCCACTTAAAAAGCATAAAAGGACTAGAAGAACTCGGGGGCTAAGTCATTGGTTATACCTTTAAAGCAGAGATTGATAGGTTTTTAATTAGTAAAGGTGTCAGAGGGTGTGTGTGAAGGCAGGAGAATGGGGTTGAGAGGGATAACAAATGGTAGATAAATGAGTATTTTACATCAGTCTTCACTGTGGAAGACACTAACAGTGTGCCAGATGTTGAAGGTGTGAGGGAAGAGAAGTGAGCGCAGTTCCTATTACAAGGGAGAAGGTGCTCAAAAAGCTGAAAGACCCAAGGGTACGTAAGTCATCCAGACCAGATGAACTGCACCCTAGGGTTCTGAAAGATAGTGGTAGAGATTGTGGAGGCATGAGTAATGATCTTTCAAATGTCATTGGAGTCTGGCATGGAAAATTGCAAATGTCACTCCACTCTTTAAGAAAGGAGGCAGGCAGCAGAAAGGAAATTGTAGACCAATTAGCCTGACCTCAGTGGTTGGGAAGAGGTTAGAGTCAATTGTTAAGGATAAGGTGATGGAGTACTTGGTGACACAGGACAAGATGGGACAAAGTCAGCATTGTTTTCATAAGGGAAAACCTTGCCTGAACCTGTTGGAATTCTTTGAAGAGGTGACACATAGGATAGATAAAGGGGATGCAGTGGATGTTGTACAGTATATTTGTACTTTCAGAAAGCCTTTGACAAGGTGCCACACATGAGACTGCTTACCAAGTTAAGACCCCATGGTATTACAGGAAAGTTACTGGTATGGTTAGAGCATTGGCTGATTGGTAGGATGCAGAAAGTGGGAATAAAAGGGCCCTTTCTAGTTGGCTGCCAGTGACTAGTGGTGTTCCACAGGGGTCAGTGTTGGGACTGCTTCGTTTTGTGCTGTATATCAGTGATTTAGATGACGGAATACTCACAACACGCTGGAGGAACTCAGCAGGTCAGGCAGCATCCGTGGAAATGATGAGTCAACGTTTCGGGCCAGAACCCTTCGTCAGGATTTTTGGTTCCGGCCCGAAACGTTGACTCATCGTTTCCATGGATGCTGCCCGACCTGCTGAGTTCCTCCAGCGTGTTGTGAGTGTTGCTTTGACCCCAGCATCTGCAGAGTATTTTGTGTTGTAGATGATGGAATAGATGGCTTTGTTGCCAAGATTGGTTGAGGGGCAGGTAATGTTGAGGAAACAGGCAGAAGGACTTGGACAGATTAAGAGAAAGGGCAAGAAAATGGCAAATAAAATGCAGTGTTGGAAAATGCATGGACATGTACTTTGGTAGTAGAAATAAATGTGTGGACCGTTTTCTAAACGGAGAAAATCCAAAAATCTGAGATGTAAAGGGACTTGTGAATGCTTGTGCAGAACACCCTAAAGGTTAACTTGCAGGTAGAATTGGAGGTGAGGAAGGCAAATGCAGTGTTAGCATTCACTTCAAGAGGTCTAGAATACAAGAGCATGGATGTGATGCTGAGTATCGTGAACAGTTTTGGGTACCCTATCTAAGAAAAGATGTAGTAGTATTGGCGAGGGTTCAGGGGAGGTTCACAAGGATGATTCCAGGAATGAAAGGGTTATCATACAAGGAATGTTTGATAGGTCTGTGTTTGTACTTGCTGGAATTTAGAAGGATGGTGGGGGAGGGGTCTCATTGAGGCCTAGATAGAGTAGATATGGAAAGGATGTTTCCCGTGGTGGGAGAGTCTAGGACAAAAGGACACAGCCTCAGGATAGAGGGGCGTCCATTTAAAACAGAGATGCAGAGAAATTCCTTTAGCCGGAGAGTGGTGAATTTGTGGAATTTATTACCACAGGCTGCTGTGGAGGCCAGGTCATTGGGTGTATTTAAGGCAGAGCTTGATAGGTTCTTAATTGGACATAGCATGAAAGGTTACAGGGAGAAGGCCGGGGAGTGGGGCTGAGGAGGGGGAGAAAGGACCAGCCAAGTGGCCGAATTCAGCTCCTATGTCTTATGGTCTAAATCAGCCATGATCAATGGGTCCAATTGCCTAATTCTGCTTGTATGTCTTGTTCTCTTAATGGACGTGACAGATTGTACACCAGGGTTTTAAAGGAAGTGGCTGCAGATACACTGGACACATTGGTTGAAATTTTTCCTTGCTTGCTAAATTCTGGGAAGGTACCTTAAGATTGGAAAACAGCCAATGTGACTCTCTTGTTCAGAACGGAAAGGAGATGGACAGAAGGCAGGGAACTACATGCCAAAAGGCCTGTCTTGTGCTGCGCTATTCTCTGTTCGGTTTCTGACAGGATGCCAGAATCAATAATTAAAGAGAAAATAGTTAATCATTTAGAAAAGTGTCAACAACTTAAGCTTACAAAAGGTATATGATTGGGCAAATTTGCTGGAATTCTTTGAGGATACAGTGGAGTATTAATAAAGGAGAATCTGTAAATATAGCGAATTGAGATTTCCAAGAGACATTTGACAAGATCTGGATAGGAAGTTAGTGTGTAAATCAAAAGCTCATGATATTGAAAGAAGTAAGCTAAATGGATTGAAAACTTGCTGTCTCATAGAAAACAGAATTGGAATAAATGGGTCCTTAGATCAGAGGTAACTGGTGAGTACCTTGGATTAATTCTTTGCCTGCAGTTCAATAATTACATTATGACCTGGAGGAAGGAATAGTATGCAAGGTTTCCAGATTTGCTGCAGATACTAAAGTGGATCGAAGGACTATGTTTCTGCAGTGGGGTATAGTCAGATTGAATGAGTGCAAAAAAGACTGGCAAGTAGAATTTAATGTGGGGAAATTAGAGATCATGAAGTTCGGTAAGAGAATTCAAAAGGCAGATTATTATCAAATTGGAGAAAGACAAGTACTAAGGGATCTAACTGTTGTAGTGCATGAATCACAAAAAACTAGCAGGCAAGATCAACTAGTAGTTGAACACATGGACACTACTATTTTTACTATAATATTTTTTGTATACTTTTTATAATTTATAGCTTTTATTACTATGTATTGCGATGTATTACTGCAGCAAAACAACCGATTTCACAACATATGGCAATGATATTAAATCTGATTCTAGTTAAAAAAGCAAACAGTATTTTGGCCCTCATTGAAACGGGGTTGGACTGTAGAAATAGGGAGATTTTGTTGCAATTCTACAGGGTGTTGGTGAGGCCTCACCTGGAATATGGCCTAAAAATAGACAGTAGCATTGTTGGCTGTACAAAGGAGGTTCACTGGGCTAATTCCTGGGATTCCTTCTAAGAAAGACCAAATCTGGGCCTTTATCCATGGAGTTCAGAGGAATGAGGTGTGATTCTGTTCAAAATTGAAGTGTGTAGATACAGTAAATGCAAGCAGGCTCTTTACTACTGAGACAAGAACTAGACATTATAGGTTAAGGGTGCAAGGTAAAATATTTAAGGAGAACCTGAGGGGAAACTTCACTCAGAAGAGTGGTGAGAGTGTGGAATTAGCTGCCGGCTGAAGATGTGGGTTTGAGTTCAACACCTAAGAGAAATGTGGATAAGTACACGGATGGGAGGGGTACGGAGGCCAATGGTCCCGAGTGCTGGTTGTTCAAACTGAGCAGAATAATAGATCGGCACGTGCAATATGGCCAAAAGGCTTAGTCCTGTGCTGTATTGCTCTATAACTCTAAATATATTAAATTCTAGTGACATCTTACAGAGTAGATTTAGGGTGTTCTCAGTCATGGAATGAAAGAGTCCTTTACAAGGGGACATAACTGCAAAGTAAGAGGCTATGTAGAAATTCCTTCTCTTAGAGTTTGAGAGTTTCTGGAGTTATCTGGCCAGCAGATAGCAGAACCTGTATCATTAGAACTATTTAAAATGAAGACGGATAATCCCGGGGGAAACAATTTTCCCCCGGGATTAATAAAGTATGACTATGACTATGGATAAATTTTTCATCAATCAATAGAGGATGTGGAGAAATGGCACAGAGGAGGAATAGAAGCCAGCATAGATTAACCATGATTCTATTATGTGGCATGCCAGACTTGATGGATCCATGCCTACTCATACTACTTATATGGAAGTATTGGTCTTTAAGACCCCGGTGTGCAGTTTTGATCCTGGTACCTAAGAAAATATATTGTTAGTGTTCATTGATATTTAAAGTTGTTTCTTTTTGCTCCATAATAGCTGCAGATGCTGGGATATGACATCAGCTGGGCTGCATTCAATATTATAGAAGTAATGAGTTCATCAAAGTTTACATTCAAGGTGAAGGTTCATCTTTTAATATTTCTACTGTTTAGTAAATGAATGCATATTAACTACAATCCTTGCTAATTAGATGCTATGAATCACTAAAGTTTAAATTATTCCTGCAAGGATTTCAGCTTAAGGTTCATAAATATTAGCAAATGCTTAAATTTGTCTGTTCTGGAAAACTTGTGTTAAAAGTTCTTTTCCATTTGTTCCTGTCGCTCATTTATTTTTCAGAATATTTGGAATATGTGATTCCAACCTGAAATCCCAATCCTCTAAATTTTTTTTTAAAGATCTAATTGTACAGCTGTTCATTCCTTGTTAAAACATACAAAGACTGAGAGATTTGAAGATTTTGTATTGATTTGCCTCATTTCAGTTTATACTTGATGTTGACACAAATACCACATGGAGGTGTTACTGCTTAGTGTGTATTCGTCAAACTGCACTTATCGTCTGGAGCTTTTTCAAATTATGGTTCAGACTTCTGTGTAAATTGATATGCATAATCACAATTTTTTTAAAAATCACTAATACTGTGTATCAGGGATTTAGATACCTTTGTTGATCTTTTTCCCCATTCATTTAATTCTTGGTACATTCAGTTGTTGTAATCGAGCTGTAAATATTTATTTGAAAAAGGTTTGTCCTGTACTTGTAGACTACATACAATTTCTGAACTCTGTAGAATTTTCTTTTTCTGCATAAATATGATACCAAAATGTGATCTTCAGTCAAGTCCTGAAACTAGATAGAGAACCCAATTAAATAAATAACACTGACATATTATACTTGTTCATTTATTTATTGAGAAAAATGATCCAATATTACATGTATTCGTTGAAAAAATTACGTGCACATTTGCTTTCAGTAACTGGTGTGGACCCCCACCCCCCAATACAGCAATAACTTCAACCAAACATTTCCGAAACTAATGATCAGTTCTGCACATCAGCTTGGATTAATTTCAGGCCATTCCTCCTTACAAAATGCTTTAACTCTGGGATATTGGTGGGCTTCCTTGCATGAACTGCTTGCTTCAGGTCCTTTCACAACATTTCTGTAGGATTAAGGCCAGGACTTTAGCCCAGCCATTCCAAAACACAAATTTTCTTTTTTTTTAAGCCATTCTATTGTTGATTTACTCTTGTCTTTTGGATCATTTTCTTGATGTATTATCTGGCTTCTATTAAGCTTCAGGTGGTGGACTGCTACCCTGACATTCTCATGTAAAACATCTTGACACACTATACACTTTCGAATTCATTGGTCCCTTAACAATTGCAAGCCGTGAGACAGCAAAGAAGCACCAAACCATGATGCTCCTTCCATCATGCTTTGTAGTTGGGAGGAGGTGTTGATGTGCAGTGCCCTTTTTCCTCCAAACATAGCAGTGTGCATTTCTGCCAAAAAGTTGAACTTTTGTCTCATCTGTCCACAGAATATTGTCCCAGAAGCATTGTAGAACATCCAGGTGGTCTTTTGCAAACTTGAATGCAACATTTTTTCTTTTTTTTTTTGGAGAACAGTGGTTTCCTCCGTGGTGTCCTTCCATAAACACCATTCTTGGTCAGTGTTTTTCTTATAGTGGACACATGAACAGAGATGTTAGCAAGCTTTAGAGATTTCTGCAGGTCTTTTGTGTTACCCTTGGGTTCTTTTACACCTTCAGCATTGCAAGTTGTGCTCCTGGTGTGATCTTTGCAGGATGCCCGCTCCTAGGGAGAGTAGCAATAGTACTGTGTTTCCTCCATTTGTAGACAATTTCTCTTTCTGTGGATTGATGAACACTCAGGTCTTTAGAAATGCTTTTGTAGCCTTTTCCAGTTTCACGCATCTCTACATTTCTTCTTCTAAGGTCCTCTGAAAGTTGTTTTGATCGAGGCACGCTGCACATAAACAGATCTTTCTTGAGAAGAGCAGGTTCTGTCAGTAACCTGACTTCATGTGTCTTTTTTTTATATAGGGCAAGGCACCTCTGCAGCCCCAATCTCATCTCATTGATTGGAACACCTCACTCCAAATAGCCTTTGCAGAAGGCATTACCCCAGTGGTTCATATACTTTTTCTAACAAATACATGTAATATTGGATCATTTTTCACAATAAATAACTAAATAAGTATGTTTTTTGTGTTATTTATTTAATCGGGTTCTCTTTATTTAGTTTTAGGACATGACGATCTGATTACATTTTAAGTCATACAAACGTTTGTATTTATGCAGAAATAGAGACAATTCTACAGGGCTTTCAAACTTTGTAGCCCCACTGTAGCCTTCAATAGCTAAAACTTGTTATTTGAGTCTGTGGGTATTGTCAATTCTATAGGTGGGGTTAGATTTGGCCCACAATGTCCTTTGACAAGAGTGCAAATTTAAACTGTACATTGCCTGTACATGGGCCATATCCCTCTATTTCTTGCATGTTCATATGTCTGTCTAAATCACTTTTAAACAGCTGGAACAACCTGTGTTTTTACTTCTGATTCACAATCCCACCCTTTCACCTCCCAAAGTTGGTAATGAATATGAAAAGGTACTTGCCTATTTGTTTGAAATTGACTCTTTATTCTGATTGAGTACAGAAACTAAATCTGATCCAATTTGGATGAGCACTTGGTTGAAGAATTCCCCTCTCTGATCTAATTTTCCTTTTTATTTGTATCCAGTTTCTAACCTTTCATTTTTCCACTGTGAATATGCAGTGTAATGTGTACTTTGTTTTGCTTATGCTGACTTGTACTTTAATGTGAAATGCATAGAGATTTTTACATTGGATTCTGTTAACTGTGTATATTTTTCCTTTTTGCAGAGAATAGGGTATTTGGCAGCCTCTCAGTGTTTTTATGAAGGAACTGATGTAATCATGTTAACAACAAATCAGATTCGTAAGGCAAGTTGACAGAAGGTTGATAAATGGATTTTCATTTTTTTTTAATGTGGTTAATTTTGCTGTGCTATGGATAATGTCACTCTTAATTCTAACTGGAATTTTTTTTAATATAATTGTACACACAGGATCTCAGCAGCCCGAATCAGTATGATACAGGCGTTGCTTTGACAGGTTTATCCTGTTTTGTTACTCCAGATCTTGCCAGGGATTTGGCAAATGACATTATGACGTTGGTGAGTTGTTTTAGATTTGAAACTTGGGCTTGAGAAGGGTCCCTTCTTGGATCTCTGCATTTATAGTTGTACACTAACAGCTACTTTGATCCACAGATGTCTCACACAAAGCCTTACATTAGAAAGAAAGCTGTGCTTATCATGTACAAGGTGTTCCTCAAATATCCGGAATCCCTGCGACCTGCCTTCCCACGCCTTAAGGAGAAACTGGAGGATCCAGATTCTGGTCAGTTGTTTTTATAGAACATTAGCAAATACCGTCTAATTGGTTGCACAAGTTAGCCTAGGAATTAATTTATAAGTTGATTTCTTATTCATTTTTTTGGTGTGAAGAAATCTTAACTATGTTTCAGGAGATTAAGTTAGTTGAATGGACACTGTTGTGGGCACATAAGCCACTGTCTAATATGTTCCAGAATCCAAAGCTGAATTATTTTGCTTAGGGAATATATTGATTCTGTTTAAAACTTAGGCTCAATTAGAGCAAAGTGGAATTTTGATCTGAGTTAATTTGGTCAAAATATATTTTAGCTAAAAGTTGTATTGAAGTTTGGATTGATCTATAATATCTCACAAAGTGCTTGGTGTCCACTACTCCCAAATATTAACTAGTAGTAATTTTTGCACTTCTTTTGTATTACATACTTTTAAACTTACTAATTAAAACTGTAAATAGAAAGTAGTATCAATGAAGTTAAGCTGCACAAATGCACCGTATGCTGAATTATCACATTAGCAGGGTAGAGGCCAAAGGTTCTAGATATTCTACACTTTATCACTCAGTGTAGACTCTTGCCTCTGTTTGTTCTACAGGTGTTCAGTCTGCTGCCGTAAATGTTATCTGTGAACTTGCCCGACGCAATCCGAAGAATTACCTTTCTCTGGCTCCACTGTTTTTCAAACTGATGACATCATCAACTAATAACTGGGTCCTCATTAAAATAATTAAACTTGTAAGTTCATAAAAAAAACTTTATAGGAAAGGCAGATATCAGACCTATTAGCCTAGTTTTACTCTAAGAGCCAGTTGTGCATAGATTTTAAATGTTTATGGTGATGCTGTGTGTTCATTTGACTCTTAACGGTGGATCGAATATCAAATTGTATCTGACCATAAGCTGGCACACAAGTATATATTGAGCATCTTGTTCTGCATCTGTTGAAGTAGTAAAGGGAAATAACCTAATTTATAACTAATACTGATTATTAAAATGGAATATGTAATGGAACTATTAGAAGGATGGGACGATGAGAGTTTGAAATAATTAGCCATAGAGTCCCACAGCACAGAAACGGGCCCCTCAGCCTGGTCTTCTGCCTATTCCCATCTATCAGCACCTTGACCATAGCCCTCCTTGCCTCTCTCATCCATGCACCCATTCAAACTTATCTAAATGTTTCAGTTGAACTTGTATCTACCACTTCTGCTGGCAGCTCGTTCCACACTCACATCACCCTCTGATCTAAGAAGTTCCTCTCAGATTCCCCTTAGATATTTCACCTTTCAACCGAAACTTATGACCTCTAATTCTAGCCTTGCCAGAACTAAGGGGGGAAATGCCTACGAGCATTTTGTATACTTTTATAAGCCCTCCTCTCATTCTTCTGCGCTCCCTTGTTTCACATTGTGACCAGAAAATGTAGAAGATTAGTCTGTAGTGTTTTACTTGCAAGAAGCACGTTGTTTAAAAATTTGGGAATTTTCTGCTCACAACTAAAAACGTAAATTGAGATGCATTTTTAATTTGTTAATGTGGGAATCTTAGATTTTAAAATGAGGAATCTGGAAGCAGGATTTTCATGGACAATTAAGACGATTACTGTCCCACAAATAAAAGGTGCAATTATTCTTACAAACTTGAGGGTCCTGCAGAAAATTATTTTCATATACATTCTTCAAGATCTGACATGACTGTCTCTGACAGATCACCACGGTTGCTTGTTGATTTTTGTGGTTGAATCGACAATTAATGTTACAGCAATTACACAGTAATTTAATTTACTTTGGTTAATGGCAAGAAAGGTCATTAAAAGTGGTTTATGATGCAGAGGTCAAATTGGAATGCTAAGAGTACAGTCTGCTCAGGCAAAGCTCCTGTGGTAAAAGAAATGAATATGATAACATTCTTGATGGTGTCAAACTATCAGAATGTCAGTAAATGGAGGAAATATCATCAAAGCAATTTGCAAGTTATTTCACAGGAAATGCATTGCTAACACTCAATGGTTTCTTTGTAGTAATATTTCAGGTACAGTACTGTGCAAAAGTCTTGGGCACATATATATTGCTAGGGTGCCTAAGGCTTTTGCACAGTACTGAATATTGGTCTTTCCAGTTACCAAATAACAGTTACTACTGCTGAGCCAATACAAAGCTAAGTTCTCTTATTTCTGTTTCCAACTGCCTTGCTACTTTAACCCATATACCGTACTGTGCAAAAATCTTAGGCACCCCCCTAGCTATTTATATGTGCCTAAGACTTTGCACAGTACTGTATGTTCTGGTCTTCTCAGCATTGTGATGGTGATCCTGGCTGTTTTTTGGGTGCCAAACCGACTAGGCTGCCTTACTGTTCGAGTTTAAAAGTTTTGGTTAGATGATCGGTTTGCATTTGATAATAGTTACACTCACCATAAGTGTAAATTTATCTAATAATGATACTTATTTTTCTGCTAGTTTGGAGCTCTTACCCCACTTGAGCCACGGCTGGGGAAGAAGCTCATTGAACCACTGACAAATTTAATACACAGGTTAGTAATGGCATGTACTGTTCTGTTTCCATTTGAATAAACAAATAGCCACTACCATCCAAGAGTATGCCTGGATAAGATGCATACTGTTCTATCTCATAATACATGGAATTCAGAAAGTGTCGTTGTTCAGTCTGCTTAACAGGCTTGCTATTTGAGAAATTATCTTAAGACTTGTGATCAAAGGCTTGCTCCAAAGAGTTCAATATAAAATTAGATATCAGACACTTTTGTAACGTGAATGATAATTCCTAAAATATTGTATTTCAATACATTTCTAACTAATTAAATTATTTGCAAAAAGGATTTTTAAATGCCAGTTATCTCAAAATTAGATTTAATCATATGATCTTAAAAATCTGTATTCATTTCGGGATATGAGTTACAAAAACCTATCCATATAGTTCATTAGTAAATAGTATTTTCAGCAAATGTTTTTTGCATCAGTGCTCTGGACATAATACTGTGAAGTTTTACTTTAATGGACACATTTTGTAATTTAACAAGTGTATTGTAAGCTCTTTGTGTACTACATTTATTTTTTTGGTACTTTGTTCACTGTTCCCTGCCTACAGGGAAAAACGCATGTTTTTGATGAACAAGTGGTTCTTGTAATGAAATAAATAAGTCTGAACTATATGTTGCTTGATAACTTGATGTGCATTTTTAGAATTATCGAGTACGTTTTTGAGGTTTTTCTGTTACTTTCAGTTGTTAGCACATTTGACAGTTATTGCAAAAGCATGCCAGGGTATAAACGACTAGATATTTTGCTAATGAGCATTCAGATTATTTTCATGTAATGCAGACAATAATACTCTCATTTTCAAAGTTTGATCTGTATTTGCTTACAAGTCATTGGGTATATTTAAAGCTGAGGTTAATAGGCTCTTGGTTAGTAAGGACGTAAAAGCTTTTGGGGAGAAAGCAGCAGAATGGGGTTGAGAGGAAAAACTTGTCAGCAATGATGAATTGACAGTAGACTCAATGAGCCAAATGGCATAATTCTATTGTCTATTATGGTCTAATAATCTTTAAAGATTATTGAGCCAAGGGTTTGAGGAGGGGAGGTAACAGATATTGAGCCGAGGAAAGGGATGCATGTATTTATTAAATATTAACATTATCATTAAACTGTTACAAATCCATGTGAGATTCAGAAAATTCTGTTATCATCCACTCGTAATGCATGATGTCATTCAGTTGCTTGATCAGTTAACATTGATTTAGTTAAGTGCGGTAATTAAAGTGCTAGTGGGCAAATAAGACGAAGTTATATCTGGGTGTACCTGAACAGTAAGGCTGAGGAAGAGTGGATGGCATATGGTGGATATATTTTGCAGGAGATAAAAAAGTGAGCATAACATGGAAGAGAGGTATCTTACTACCTTGAACTTGCCAGAGTGTGGGAAAACATATTGGCTTTTCAATACAAAGAGAAACTTGCACATTCTTAATAAGGTGATCTTACAAGTGGCCAGCAGGCCATATGACAACAAGTGCAGTAACCAAGAGGGAATATTTCAGATACCAGCTAAAATTGCCATTGTACTGCAAAATTAACAGTTCAACATAAATTGCATTCTATTTTCTGTCTTGCAGTACCTCAGCCATGTCCCTTTTGTATGAATGTGTGAACACCGTGATAGCAGGTAACATCCTTCTGGTAATCAGCAGTCTATTTGGTTTTTAATGCAAAACTGTTTTTTTAAAAAAAAGGTTTAAGGTAATAATCCGTTAGAAAAGTAGCTGTTTACGTTTCATCTGTTCCATAAAATTGGCAACCTTTAAGATATTTTTCTGTTTTTAAGTATAAAATTGTTCAGAACTGCCAAAATATTATCAGGCACAGAGGGATACAACTAAAAGAATGTTTCTTGGAAAACAATATTCTGTCATTAAGACAAAAACACAAGTGTGATGAATTGCTCTAAGCCAGGAAACTTGAAGATAAATAGATTAAAATCAAAATTATCACAGTTATGCTGCAAAAATTCCATAATGTATTGATAATTCAAAAATGAGCTAGTTGTTTCATTTCTGTGAAAATCCATTATCTTTATAGTTTTTGAATACGTTGATTAGTTTTGATAAATAGTTGTAGAATTCGTTAGCAGAGGTGGGAAGAAATTTTTGCCAATTTTAATATTTGTATACTGACCAAAGTTACTTGAAATTTTTTTCAAAAAAAGTAAGCATAATTGAAGTGCAATCCTGTTGGAGATTTTCTTTTGGACAGTGTGCCATCTTTTAATTCCTTAGGCTGTCTGAAGACAAACAGCAGAATTTTAGCCAGGAATGTTCAGTTTTTCCATCTAAATTCAGTCTGCACCAGTGTTTGACAACTATAGTTGGCAATATATATGATTATAGTTATAAGAATGTCAGGAGTCCACCTCTCACTTGTAATGGCTGTTCTGTTTGTGTTGCCGCGTGGCCAAGTGGTTAAGGCGTTCGTCTAGTGATCTGATGGTCGCTGGTTCGAGCCTTGGCTAAGGCAGCGTGTTGTGTCCTTGAGCAAGGCACTTAACCACACATTGCTCTGCAATGACACTGGTGCCAAGCTGTATGGGTCCTAATACCCTTCCCTTGGACAACATTGGTGGCGTGGAGAGGGGAGACTTGCAACATGGGCAACTGCCGGTCTTCCATATAACCTTGCCCAGGCCTGCGCCCTGGAAACCTTCCAAGGCGCAAATCCATGGTCTCACGAGATTAATGCATGCCTATTATTATTATTATTATTATTCCTGTGAACCCTCCACTCTTGTTTTTAGTATCTGTGGTGATCTCAAGCACTACTGGTTTTAAGATGATGCTTAAACAGTTAGCTATCAGCATTCATCACCATAATAACTGTGTTTAGGCCACTGCTATATGCTTCATATCTACACCAATAATTCCGTATTTCAGGTGTTATAGGTAGTGTTAGACTACTTACAGCCCATTTCCCTATTTGACCTTAACATAGCTTCTAATCCTTCTGAATGCTGAATCATTGACTGTTTATGAAGATGCTGCTTCATTAGTTTTTTCCCCAGCATTTTCTGTTTTTGTTTCAGATTTCTAGCACCTGCAATTTTTTATTTTCATCTTCTAACATTTTAATACCTACTAGATCCCCTATTAAGATACTAAAATCTTCAGGAATCAGAGTGGAGAAATTTTGACTATTCATTACAATGGGTGGTGATTAGAAAAATTAGAAAAGGCTGGTTAAGTGTTGCTATTTATCAATATGCCTGCAACTGGAGTACAAATGCTATGATTAAGAACTAAAAAGTAGTGAAATGAGAGTTATTCATTGAGATAGCCTGGGCACAGCTAAACTTCTCTGTTGTAAAATCCCGTTAATGTTCTTGAGATTGAAGATTTCATAACTTAAATTTACGCGCTATTGAATTAAGGTCATCCCATTCAGTCAAATGGTATATACTAAATAATTGTCATAGTTTGAAGCAGGTCAGATGGCCTGACAATCTTCTGATCTAAAGTATTAAGAGACCCTATTAAATTTATTTTCTGTCAATAAAATGTTTATCAAAGTTGAGGCTAACATTTTCTTGCTTCTACAGTTCTTATCTCTCTCTCTTCTGGAATGCCGAACCACAGCGCCAGCATCCAGGTACCACGTTTTCTCTATGGTATCATCTATTATATTTTTCATTATTTTGTCTGGGTTCTGTTTGACGGGGTTCGTTTTTGCCTTTGAGTTTTTTTTAGTTTTAATCAAGGAATATATTTTCATTGATTTTATATTGAAAATATAATTTAGTATTTAAATTACATTTTCAATATAAAATATTTTCAGTATAAATATAACTTAAACATATTTAAATACTGAAGTGCTTTGCAAGTTCTTAAGGATATACTGAAGTGTTACATTCCATCAGTTTATGATATTTTCATTGGAGTGGTGATCATAATAATTTATTCTTATTTTATTTAGCAATACAGTACGGAGTGGCCCCTTCTGACCTTTTGTGCCACACTGCCCCAGCAATCCCCGACAAACCCAAATAACTGTAACCTAATCACGGAACAATTTACACTGAACAATTGGACTGTGGGAGGAAACCCAGAGAAAGCCCACACATTCCACAGGAAGAACATACAAATTTCTTACAGAACAGCACTGGAATTGAATTCCAAACACTGGGACCTCCACGATGTAACGCTAACCACTGCGCTACCATAGCACCATGTGTAATAATACTGTGTAAAAAGTTATTTTTGATAGTGTTATTGTTATTGCTACGCTTTTCTCCGTTATTGTTATGAACACTTGAGGTTTTCTTCGTTATCCCTACAAATTAGGTTTTTTTTCTCCTCAGCTTTGCGTGCAGAAGTTGCGAATTCTCATTGAAGATTCTGACCAAAACTGTAAGTAGGTAGTTATATATTTATTCCTAGTTTGAAGTTCTAAGTTTTCAGCCAATTCCATTAAAAATGTGCCTAAACTGTACAGGTACCTCAGACAGTCTCTTCCAAGGCTCTACATGATTGCAGTTATTTATGCACTCATATCCTCTCCTAGTAACAATACACAAAAATTGTTCTGATATATATATATCATCACCGATAGTGGGAGAGTCAAGGACCTGAGGGCATAATCCCATAATAAAGGGACATCCCTTCAGAACAGAAATGAGGAGGAATTTCTTTACCCTGAGGCTGGTGAATCTGTGAAATTCATTGCCACAAACAGCTGTGAAGGCCAAGTCATTGGATATATTTAAAATGGAGTTTGATAGGTTCTTGATTAGTACTTAATTGGTAAGGGCATTTAAGGTTATGGGAAGAGGGTAGGTGATTGGGGTTGAGAGAGAATGGTGGAACAGACTCATTGGGCTGAATGGCTTAATTGCATTTCAGACTAGGCCTGTATTCATTGAAATTTAGTGGAATTAAATCTCATGTAAACAGTTTCTGTCTCAAGGGCATGAAGTCTGGATGTAGGGAATATGTTACCCCCTAGCTGAGGAGTCTATAAACAGGGGTCATAGAGTCAGAATAAGAGGTAGACTTAAGTATTGAGAAGAGAGGAAATCTTTTAACTAAGGGATGAGTAGGCTCAGTCGTTGGGCTCAATTGAAATAGATTGATTATTTTTTGAATATTAAGGGATTTAGATAATTTGAGACTAATACAGGAAAGTGGCTCTATGTTACAATGACAGCTTTGATCTTGATGAATGGTGAGGATGGCTCAACACACCTATTTGTGATTAATTTCTTACATTCTTTGAAATTTTGTAAGTTGTCTTCAGCTGACTTGAAGTCTACTGTAGCTGTGCATTTCTAGGGCTATGTGCTTCATTTTCAATAGGGCCCATAGTGGGGTAACATTAGTGTTATTCTGGTGTAGTCACGTGCTGACCCTCAACCTGGAGAGGAGATGTTTACTTTCCCTACTCTTAACTACTGATCCAGCCATTGGTTTTCAAATGTAATCTAGTGCAAATGATTTTTAAGTTTAAAAGCAGTGCTTTGAACATTGATTCCTTATCCAGTCAATTCTGTTTAAGTAGAATTTCAAGAATCCTGAGCATTTGTAACTATTGGTGTAGATGAGCATTGATTTTTGCATATGGTGTTTATATATATTTTTTTTAAGTATTGTGACAAATTGCCAAAGATTCTGAACTATTCTGCAGTGAAGTATCTGGGTTTGCTGGCTATGTCGAAAATTTTGAAGACTCATCCAAAGTCTGTACAGTCCCACAAGGATCTAATCTTGCAGTGTTTAGATGACAAGGATGAATCTATACGACTCCGAGCTCTAGATCTTCTGTATGGAATGGTAATCTACCATCTTTTTGGTCACTTTCTCAATGAAGCATATGAAAATTTCACCAAACTGTTACATGTTTCTTAATCTCTACAACCTTCTGAGTAGTCACTCAGTTGATCCAAAACATTTTATAGTGATTAAAGTTGTTCCATAATGGCTATGCTATCTTATGGTTGAAAAATGACTTGTAGCACAGTACCTAACAGAAAGAGATACTTTTCAAGACAAGGGCATAATTGAAAAACTGGAACTTAAAATAATTCTTGTGGCAAGGTCTAATAGGAATGTGTTGCACTGAGCTAATCTTGGTTCCTTAAATGATATATCGTGAAAGATCTTGAGCTTGCCAGTGCATTTCAACTTCTTAAGTGCATGTTTCGTGCTTCAACACAGCTGTTTATACAGAGCCTAGAACGAGTAGTTCTTGTAAATATTGGTTGTTCCATACAGCCTGATAAGATAATATTAGGCTGGGATCCTGCTATTATAGATGGCGTACATTTCTGTTTATGGTAAGGTTTGAGTTCTTTGAAGGGATGTTGTGCAGTTATACGCTTGCAGCCTACATTGCTATTAACCTTCCCAAGCATTAATAAGCTTACTGGAAGTCATCAACATTTTGAGCTAAATTATCATTTCTCACTATCCCATTATTGAATGTATTCTAACTCTAAACAGTTCAGTTAGTGTGCAACTGAAAACATAAGTCTTCTTTCTATTGTGTAGATACAGCTTTTAAAAACAAATTTTAATATTTAATTATATGTTGCACAAAGTACAGCACAATTTAAATTTTTGCTTGACGTTCTCATTAATCCAGTGGTGACTATTTGTATACCTAACTTGTCCTTAATTAACCTTACAAGTAAAACTATCATTTATATTTTCAAGAATTCCACCTATGTATTTTAATCCACAAAAAAGCCAAATGGCTTAATTTTTCTCCTATGTCAATTGGTCTTATATAATGGGGTTAAGAGGGATAAGAAATCAACCATGATGGAATGGCAGAGTAGACTTTATGGGCTGCATGGCCTAATTCCATTCCTATGTCTTGTGGAAAAGTAGTATATCTGAATTGTGAATAATTGCAGAAAACCCTACTTTTATTAATGTTTTATAAAATTGTGGGTTGACTCAGACCCCAATCCAATTTTCTGGGTTTTTTTTTGTTGTTTCTAAATCTGAATTGTGTATTGCTGCTTGATCCACTAGTTTGGAGTGGGTGGCTATTTTGCTAACCAGTGTAAGGAAAAACCAGAGCACATAGACTTAAAGAAGTGCAAATAAAAGCAATGTATTTCTCTTTTATAAAGATTGTACTTTAGTTTAATGTTGGATGTTAACCAGTGAGTGCATTGTGGTTTGGAAAACTTACAAGTAAACTCATCTGCATTTAAATTTTGTTTTATTAACTCCAATGTTGTAGGTTTCTAAGAAGAATTTGATGGAAATTGTTAAAAAATTAATGATTCATGTAGATAAAGCAGAGGGTACAACGTATAGAGATGAACTCCTGACAAAAATCATTGACATATGTAGTCAATCCAACTATCAATACATCACTAATTTTGAATGGTAAGTTCTTAGCCACCTTAAAATGCAATTTGATTGATTTTGTTTAACAAACACATATTTCAGTCTTATACTGATACAGTATGTGCCAATGTTTTTTTAAATTCAATCATATTTTTACTCCAAAATTTTTGTTATCTACTGAAGCTTTTTTATACCACAGGTACATCAGCATTTTGGTTGAACTGACTCGACTGGAAGGAACACGACATGGCCATCTAATTGCGGCGCAAATGCTTGATGTAGCTATTCGGGTAAAGGCCATCCGAGCATTTGCAGTGTCCCAGATGGCTATGTTGTTAGATAATGCCCACCTACTTGCTGGCAATATGCAAAGGAATGGAATTTGTGAAGTTCTATATGCTTCTGCGTGGATTTGTGGTGAATTTTCAGAGTAAGTACTGCCTAATGTACTTAAGGAAACTTAAGATAGCATTACTAGATAACATAGAAGATGTATTTCTATGATGGAAGATACAAAATTTTAAGTAGCATTTTAAGCCTCCAGTACATTGTGATCCTGGGGTCATGAATTGCTTAGTGCTCTCCCCTAGCAGTAATATCCAATCCTTAGAATTCCCTCCTCTGAATAAATTTAGTATTTCAACATTACAGAATCAGGTTTAATATTGCTAGCATATTTCATGGAATTTGATTTTTGTGGCAGCAGTACAATGCAATATATAATAATCGAGGGGAAAAATGAATTACAGTAAAAAGAAATATATATATTTTTGTGTGTATTTATAAATATATATATATACACCCACACACGGTACTAATTTAACTATTTAATATATATGTGGGTATGTAAATATTAGATAAGTAGTGCAAGATTTAAAAAAATAAATAAAAGTAGTGAGATAGTGTTCATAGGCTCAGTGTCAATTCAGAAATCAGATGGCCGAGGGAAAGATGATGTTCTTGAATCATTGAGTACGTACTTTCAAATGTACCTCTTTCCTGTTGGTAGCAATGAGAACAGGGCATTTCCTGGGTGATGGAGGTCCTTGAGGATGGATGCTGAGTTTTTGAGGCATTGTCCCTTGAAGGTGTCCTGGACACTACCGTGATAGAGCTGACTAAGTTTACATCTCTCTGCAGCTTTATTTCGATCCTGTGCAGTAGCGCCCCCCCCCCACCCCACCAATACCACTTGATGAAGCAGCCAGAATGTACATCTGTAGAAATGTGCAAGTGTCTTCTCAAACTCCTAATGAAGTGTAGCCACTGCCTTCTTTGTAGCTGCATCGATATGGTGGGCCCAGGTTAGATCCTCGGAGATATTGACACCCAGGAATTTGAAATGCTCACTCTGTCCACCTCTGATGAGGGCTGGTGTGTGTTCCCATGTCTTACTCTTTCAGAATTCCACAATCAGTTCTTTTGTCTTACTGACGTCGAGTTTAAGGTTGTTGCTGCAACACCACTCAAAAAAGCTGATACATCTTTCTCCTGTATGCCCTCTCGTCACCATCTGAAATTCTGCCAACAATAGTTGCGTTGTCAGCAAATTTATAGATGGCATTTGAGCTGTGCCTAGCCGCACAGTCAAGGGTGTAGGGAGAGTAGAGCAGTGGGCTGAGCACACAACCTTGACTTGCACCAGTGTTGATTATCAACGATGTGGAGATGTTATTTCCAATCCATAAAGATTGTGATCTTCCATTTAGGAAGTCAAGGATCCAGTTGCAGAGGGAGGTACAGAGGCCCAGGTTTTGGAGCTTTTCAATCAGAACTATAGGAGTAATCTGTTAAATCCTCCCTCTTCAGCTGTCTGCAGACTTGATTAAATGTCATTGATGAATTTGGAGCAGTATTGTTTTGTAAACCAGTGCCCCTGAGAACTACACAGGTTCATTTTATAAAATACACTGCTGGGTTTTTAAGGCTGGAATCTTACAACTTTTATTTAACAAGACTTGTATGACAGGACCATTGGACTTGGAATAGTCATTTGACCTCTAAGTTTGTTCTGCCATCCAATCGTATCATAGTTAACCTGTGCCTCAAGTATTTTTATCTCTGATTAACAACTGTAAGGTTTCAATCAGTCAGACAGCATTCAATTTAACCTCCATTGTATCATTTTAGCTGCGAGAAACTACTTGTGAGATTTTAACTTGTGCGTGTGTTTACCAGACATCTTCAGGAGCCTAATCAAACCCTGGAAGCTATGCTGAAGTCCAAAGTCACAACACTGCCAGGACACATACAGGCCGTTTACGTGCAGAATGCCGCAAAGTTGTATGCATCAATATTACAGCAGCACGAGCAAGCGGGAGACAAGGAAGCTGCTGAGGAAATAACTCAAATGCTGATTGACAAGCTACCCCAGTTTGTTCAGAATGCAGATCTTGAAGTGCAGGAGCGGGTACGTGAGCAGCATTTCTTTTTACAGTTTCACTGTAGACTTTGTAATCGTCCTGTGCCCATTCCTATAGTGTCTTTGTTACATTCTTGCCATTATAAATCTGATTCGAGTTATTTGGACTGACTTTGGGTCTTCTGCTTTTCACCCAGCACCAAATTAGTAACCACTGGAAGAGTGTAGTTATCACAACAGTATTACAGTGTCAGCGACCCAGGTCCAACTCTGCTGCTGTGTGTAAGGAGTTTGTACTTCCTTGCCGTGACAGTGCAGACTTCCTCCAGGTGCTCCGGTTTCCTTCCACGTTCCAAAGGTGTACAGATTAAAGGGTTTATTGGTCACATGGGTGTAAATGGGCAATGTGGACTCATTGGGCCAGAAGGGCCTGTTACCTTGCTGTATCATAATAATAATAATTTTCCCATCTCATGCAGGTAACAAAGCTTTTTTATCTTCTTTCTCATGTAAATTTCTGATCATTGTTCAAAGGCATTTTGGTCCCTAATAATATTTCATTCAGACTAACCATTCCTTCGCTGACATCTACATTGAATAACAGCAAAAATTGCTAGTTAAATGGAACTCTGACAGATGGAATAAAATTTAGCCAATTATTTAGTAATTCTAAGGCAATATGCAGTACTATTGATGTTTTAGACCATAAGATATAGGAACAGAAACAGGCCATTTGCTCCATCGAGTCTGCTCTGCCATTTCATCGTGGCTAATCTATTTTCCCTCTCAGCCCCTCTCTCCTGCCTTCTCCCCGTATCCCTTCATGCCCTGACCAATCAAGAATGTATCAACCTCTACCTTAAATATACTTAAAGACTTTGTCTCCACGACCGCCTGTGGCAACAAATTCCATATATTCATCACTCTGTGACTAAAGAAACTCCTCTTCATCTCTGTTTTAAAAGGACACCCCTGTATTCTGAGTCTGTCCTCTGGTCTTAAGACTCTCCCACCATAGGCAATATCCTCTCCACATTCACTCTATCAAGGCCTTTAACCATTCAATAGGTTTCAATGAGGTCACCCCTCATTCTTCTGAATTCCAGTGAGTACAGACCTAGAGTCATCAAACACTTTTCATATGACAAGCCTTTCAGTCCTGAAATCTGGACATTAAACCTCCAAACTTTTACTTCATTAAGTTTTAACAATCCTAAGTTGAAATAAATTTAACTGTTTGTAAAATAAATGAAGTTTTATTGTCATGTTGACATAAAATCTTCAGCTCCAGATGATTTCAGAACATTGCCGATATATTAACATCTTATGGTAAATATTAGAATCGTTTTGTTAATGAGAAGTGTTCAGCAAGTACCTGGCATGTATTATTTTACCATCATATTGCTCATTGAAGTTGATAGAAATTGATAAATTCACCTGTGCTGAGATGAAAAACTTGTCTTGCATACTATTGATAGAGATATTTTCATTACGATAGTGCATTGAGGTAGTATAAGGGAAAACAATAAATGAATGCAGAATGAAGTGTTAGTTACAGAGAAAGTGCCGTGCAGGTAGACAAAAAGGTGTAGGGCCATAACATAGATTGTGAGGGCAAGAGTCCAATTTATCATACTAGAGGACCATTCAATTGTCTTATAACAGCAGGATAGAAGCTTTCTTTGAGTCTAGTGGCTTTTGGACTTTTGTATCTTCTGCCCGATGGGAGTGGAAAGAGAGGAAGTCTGATGAGGTGGGGGTTTTGATTATGTTAGCCGCTTTACTGAGGTAGCAAGAACTGTAAAGTCCATGGAAGGATGCTGGTTTCCGTGATGTGCTGGGCTGTATCTGCAACTCTGCAGTTTCTTGTGGTTACATGCAGAGCGTTGCCATACCGAGCTGTGATGCATCCTGATAGGATACATTCTGTGATCAGTTTAATACATTTATTCAGTTATTTTAAACACAGTCATGGCAAAATAGAAAATTAACCAATTAGTCACTTGTCTAATTTCTCCCTTGATCTCAGTCACCGCCTTCAACCTCAAGAAATCTGTGAAAACTGTATAATAGCTTTTGGCAACATGAATTATCATAGCTCCAGGCAAAACTATTCACACACCACAGTTGTGAAGTTGCAAAGTTAGTCATACTCTTAATATTATTGTAATGCACACACTAAGTACACCCTTAATTCTATGGAGTTTAATATGCAGTTCTGCTGAAATGCATGAATTTGTTCTTATAGGTGTTCATGTGCTGGGAAGAGCTGGTGTCATCAACATGTCAACATAACCTACTTCCAAAGATGTACAATTAATTTTAAATAAGCATTTTGATCAATAGACTTGCTGTGATACCTTGTTGTAAATTTCTAGGCAATTCTAGAATCATATGTACAAATCTTCTGTCTTTCGCTAAGTAGGTCTATAAGATAGTGTAAATATGAATTGGGTGGCAGGACGGAGATGTGTCTCTGCCAAAGGAGGTGTAAGGCGCTCCTTCTCTCCACTAGCCTGTGGGTCACCCGTTTTGTAAAGAAGGCAATGGCAAACCAATTCTGAGGGGGGAAAATATTTGCCAAGAACAATCATGGTCAAAGACCATGATTGCCCAAGTCATACAACCTGGCATATAATAAATGATGATGAATACCATACTCTATTAACACCTTACATGTTAGAGCATAAGACATAGGAGCAGAATTAGTCTATTTAGCCCATTGACTCTGCTCCACTATTCGACCATGGCGGATTTATTTACTCCAGTACATTGGTCTTATGGACCTGCCTTCTTATCACTTCTATTAGTCTCTAATGCATAGTACTGAGAGTGGTATGCGCATTTATGATTCTTTCTCCATCCATGGCTTCCAGCCCTTTCAGATGGCCACCCACTTCTTCCCGTAAGCTCTCTTTAACTGTGGCAAGGCCATCTCATGCTACATATATTTTCCAGGAAACATTCAGCCTCCCTAAAGCTCGAAATTGATTTCAGTTCTCACTCAAGCTGAGAAATCCTGAGAGCTTGAGCTAAGTCTGTAAAAAGCACTTTCTACAAATATAGTTCAAAAGAATAGAGGTCTGAGGTTCCCTTATGACGCAGGAATTGCAGGTAGAAATTTCAGCTCCTGTTTGTGATCAAGAGACTGTTTTTCATCTTTAGTTTCAATTGACAGCAGATTCAAAGCTTTGCTGTCCTTACTGATTACTGACATCTCTGCTGATTATTGACTTTTTTCTTCAGGCTTCATGTATTCTCCAGCTGATAAAATACATACAGAAGCTTCAAGCTAAAGATATCCCTGTAGCAGAAGAAGTCATGGCCTTATTTGCTGGAGAACTTAACCCTGTGGCTCCTAAGGCACAGAAGAAAGTCCCACTGCCGGATGGGTAAGTAAACCTTTTTTATTTTCGCTATTTGAAAAGCACTTGTATTCTCTGCATCAGTTTAAGGAATAAGCTTTCTGTAGTTGTGACGTTTTCTGTTTTATAATTGAATGATTGTTTATTGATGGAAACTGAATTACAATTGGGACATCAAATGAAGCTATTATTTTCATTTTCTAAATATATGAATTAATGTTTCACTTAATAGACTCTGCAACAGAAGCACGAACTACTGGAGTAGAGAATTATTGATTAACATCTTTCCCTGTTTAAAAACTGCCATTCCTTTGTAGCTCAACAAATGTAGTATCAACTGAACATTTGTCATATTTCGTGGTCAAGTTTAAAATCACTTCTGACTTAACTGACAAGGCTGGGTATAGGTCCATCCTTGCGTTGGAAGGAGTTCAGCCAAGATGTGTGCACTGATCCCTTTCAGAGGGAGTGCACCATGGGCATCCGCTGATGACACACTGAAATAGACCTGCGTGTCCTCGTTACCTAATCTTGCATGAAATACAGCCACTTTGCTCAGAGAGGTGACCAGGACAGAGGTACCATGGCATTTTCAGGAGTGAAGAACATTTAGATGTGGCTTGGGTGATTTCCCCTGCAAAACCTCCACCCAACAAATGATACCTGATGTGCTGCATATTTTCCAGCTTTTTTTGTTCTTATGAACTCTGTGTTCCATTGTTTATTAATGTAAGTGATACCGTGAAATTGGCCAAATGGGGCTGTCAGTCAAATTACCTTTATTTTACTTTTTCTGAGCAGCAAATTTTATTAATCTTCTACTTCTTGAGCTGATCATCCCTACTGGGGCATAGGCCGCCAACAACAGCTCACCAAAGTCATCTGTCCTGGGCCAGTCTTTCAAGTTTTCCCAGGTGCAGACCATCTTGGTGTGTCCTCCTTCTCCCAAGGGTGAGGTCTTTGGAGCTTCTGTTGTTGTTTCTGTAGCTCTGGGTTTCTTGTGCAAATGGGGTTGCTGGCACTACATCCAACCCTTCTCCTTTCACAGCCCGGCTTGTTACTGTCCATGGCTGAATTCTGTATGTTAGTCTAGCTTATTCATATATGGGTGTCTATCTTGTTGTCAAAATATAAAGGTTCATCCACTTTCAAACAACTAATACTAACAGTTTTCATGATAGTGACAAATAGGTATCGAAGTTAATGTTTTTTTTTTGCCTATTGGTAAGCATTACTAAATGTTATCAACTCTGATGACAAAACAGCCTTATCTCCAATTGTGATAAATAAACACCTGAAATAATTTATGTAATATTTTTCCCTTTCTTATTGTCTGTCTATTTTATCAACATAAATAATAGACACTGGAGTTGATCAGGTTTGTACCAGTTGGTTCAAGAATGGAATAGTTGGAAGGAAGGGTCTGTTCTAGAACGTGGTGGCATGAGACTTCAGATTTCTGTACCTCCTGCCCAATGCTGATTGCAAAATGATGGCATGGCCTGGGTAGTGGGCATCTTTCATAATGTTGCCTTGTTGAGGCAGTTCCTCCTGTTGATTCGATCAATGGTGGAGAAGGATATTCCCATGACATATTGGGTAGAGTCCACTATTCTCTGTAGTTTCTTGCATTCCTGTGCATTTGAATTGCCATACCAGACATGATGCAACCAGTCAGGATACTTTTAATAGTCCATCTGTTGATATTTGTGTTGAATTTGCAACAAGACCAGGTTCCCTGCTTGTTAGAGAAAAATGATTAAGCAGCCAGAAATTCTAGAGGAACTACAGAATGCCTTGGAAAAAATTGGATGCTCATTCTTCCACAGACTTGTGTTATTGTGGTAATAGACATTCAGTGGCCTTTTTATTAGGTATACCTGTGCACATGCTCATTAATGCTAATATCTACGAAGCCAATTATGTGACAGCGACTCAGTGCATAAAGACATGCAGACATGGTCAAGAGGTTCAGTTGTTCAGACCAAATATCAGAATGGGAAAGAAATGTGATCAAAGTGAGTTTGACTGTGGGATGATTGTTGGTACCAGGTGGGGTGGTTTGAGTAGCTCAGAAACTGCTGGTCTAGGATTTTAATGCAGAACAGTCTCTAGGGTTTACAGTTCTATGGGTGAAAATGTCTTGTTTATGAGAGAGGTCAGAGGAGAATAGCCAGAATGGTTCAAGCTGACAGGAACGCAACAGTAACTCAAGTAATCCTGCTTTAAAACAGTGGTGTACAGAAGAGCATCTCTGAATGCACAATACAACGAACCTTGAAGTAGATGGGCTGCAGCAATTCAAAGTTCGAAGTATGTATACTATATACAATCTTGAGATTTGTCTCTTTACAGGCAGCCACAAAACAAAGACACCCAATAGAACCAATTTAAAAACAAGACTCCTGTGCCTTTTTAAAAAAAAACAGCCATTGAGTGTATGTGTAGGTGCAGCTACCTTCCAGATATAAGGAAGCCATTGAGAAACTTAAGAGTTTGTACTTATGCCGTGGATGACAAGACAAATATGTAGGCTCCTAATGGAAGTGACTTTGTCATCTTCTTCTCTTCAGGTTGGATCTTGATGCTTGGATTAATGAAGCACCTTCAGAAAGCTCTTCAGATGATGAAAACACTAAGAAAACTATCTTCCATGATGAGGAACAAAGAAGCATCAGGCAACGACAACCAGAATTAGATGAAGACGAGCTTGCTAGGGTAATTTTTAGCTTCAATGTATGAAAAGAAACCATTGACCCTGGATTCTGCTGAACTGTCCAACATCATATTTCCAAAGATTAATGATCCAAAATTACACCAGTATTGGTCAAATTCATTTGGTTTAGTTATCTACACACAGTCAGCCATGTTATTCACTTCAGTGCTCAGATAGAAAGAACACCAAAAAAAGTTTATCAGAATTCTAAGCATGTGATTCTGTAGATACAAGATATCTAGAACAGCACACAGAAAATACTGGAGGAATTCAGCAGGTCAGGCAAGATCTATAGAGGGAAATGGACAGTTGATGTTTCAAGCTGAGACCCTTCATCAGGATTGGAAAGAAAGGAGGCAGAAGCCAGAATAACAAGGGGGGGGAGGGAGGAAGTACAAACTGGCAGGTGACAAGTGAGACCAGGTAAGAGGGTAGGTGGAGGAAGGGGAGATAATAATGCGCAGCACATCACACAAACCAGTCTTCCGTCCGTGGACTCACTTTACACCGAATGCTGTCGGAGCAGTGCTGCCAGGATAATCAAGGACACGACCCACCCAGCCAACACATTTTTCGTCCCCCATCCCTCTGGGAGAAGGCCCAGGAACTTGAAGACTTGTGCGGCCAGATTTGGGAACAGCTTCTTTCCAACTGTGATAAGACTGCTAAACAGATCCTGACCCGGATCTGGGCCGTACCTTCCAAATATCCGGACCTGCCCCTCGGTTTTTTTTGCACTACCTTACTTCCATTTTTCTATTTTCTATTTATGATTTATAATTTAAATTTTTAATATTTACTAATTTTAACTATTTTTAATATTTAATATTTGTAATCCAGGGAGCGGGAAGCGCAGAATCAAATATCGCTGTGATGATTGTATGTTCTAGTATCAATTGTTTGGCGACAATAAAGTATGAAGTATAATAGGTGAAAGTCATACAGGGCTGAAGAGGAAGAAATCTGAGAGTACTGTGGAACATAGGAGAAAGGGAATGAGGAGGAGTACCGGGGGAGGTAATGGGTAGGTGAGAAAGGGTAAGAGAGGAGCGAGAATGGAAAAAGGAAGAGGAGGAGGGAAAATTACTGGAAGTTAGAGAAATCAATGTTAATGCCACCAGGTTGGAAGCTACAAAGGAACTGATTCCTCTGTATATATCCTCGTCAAGCACAGCCTTGTGAACCCAAAGAGAGGTTAGTTTCTAACACACGTTGGTCCCTTTCTGATCTAAAATTGAGGACAGGCCTTCTCTTGAAAACCATAAATTATTTCTTTACTCCCTACTGCATAGAAGCAATGCTTTTGTCCTAATTTATTCCAAAATTTTGTTCAAAAGTAAGCTGTGGTTGGTATGGTAAACTGAAGGAGTTAAAATCATCTAGCATTTTACCCCTTGTCTTCAGATTAAAGCTGATAACCACATCAACAAGGTCATTTTCATTGGTTCTGTAGACTTGTATTTTAACAGGATGCTGCAGAATTGTTTCCTTATCATAGAATTGTTCTGGTTAGTTTTTCTCTAGGCCACATCAAATGAGTCAGCAGTTAACTAAGGATTACCAGAAAATGCATTGCTGATAAACTGAGATTTTACTTCACAATTTAGCACTCTGTAATCCCTCCTCTGCATGGTTATCATCCCACCAGCTCTCCTTCACTCAATTAATTTGGACCCAAACTTGCATACAGTACAGAACTGGCATGCTTTTGGATATCAGTGCCTTATTTTTAAACCAACCACTGTCAGGTAACTTGAAGCTTGACATAAATCAAGCCTCAAATTACATTAATCCTCTCCTCCATAAAGATGATGTTAAGCTTCCAGTTGCCTGTCATTTTAATTCTCTTACCTATTCCCACCCTTTGGCATTTTTTATAAAGAAGCATTCAGAGCTTGAAGTAGCATCTCATTCATCTGACTTGGCATATTACAACACTTGGAGCTTCACATTGGGTTCAAAAATTTCAAATATCCAGTTTGTGCAAGACTTGGTCAGTTCTGATGAAAGGCCAGAACTTCTCTGTCTACAGATGCTCCCTGACTTACTGAACATTTCTGGCAAGTTCTGCTTTATGATCTACGTCTATAGCACTTCACTCCTTTCTTCCTTTCATGTGCCAGTTGATAGCACTGCTTTATTTCTCTGCCGCTTGGCAACAATATGTGTGCAAAAGCCTGACAATTATCATCCAAGAATCTCTTTTAGCTCTTAACTGTTCAACTAAAGTGTGTCTCATTAAGCTTTCATTTGAATTTCATTACTAAGCCATTTGATTTGTCTGGTAATTCCTTCAGGCAATTCCAATTTGACCTCTCACTGAGTTTCAATCCCTAATTTTATCTACATAATCAGTAAAATAGAAAATAGCAGTTTCTATTTTTAGATGTGATAATAGTGCACTTGAAAAATAACACAATCACCAGGCATGGGTCAGCACAGATGAAAACCAAAATAGTATTTGACAAGCATATTAATGAGAGCTTGTTGACTCCTATTTGTAAATTGCTAAATTTTAAGTCTATAGTTTCTTAGTCTTCCTCTTCCCAAAGGTTTTATCCTACAGTTTTAGTTTATTTTACCTATTGAGATACAAGGCAGAATAGGCCCTTCTGACCCTACAAGCTGCATCACCCAGCAATCCCCTGATGTAACCTTAGCCTAATCACTGGACAACTTACAATGACCAATTAACCTACCAACCAGTACGTCTTTGGACTGTAGGAGGAACCCGGAGGAACCCTGAACAGTCATGGGAAGAACGTACAAGCTCCTTACAGACAAGGACGTGCTGGATGGGTAAACAAAGAACAGATAAAAGTAACACTTAAAATGCTGGAGGAGGTCAGCAGGTCAGGCAGCATCTATAGAAATGAATAAACAGTCAACATTTTGGGCCGAGACCCTTCATCAGGACTCTCAAAGAAGTCTAATGAAGGATCTCAGCCCAAAACGTCAACCGTTCATTCATTTCCATTGATACTGCTTGACCTGTTGAGTTCCTCCAGCATTTTTTTTGTGTGTGTGGTTCTGGATTTCCAGCTTCTATAAAATCTCTTGTGTTACAGAGATTCTGTTCTTAATTTACCCTTAAAAGTAGTCTTATAAAAGTAATACATTCTTGCATTTTCAGAAAGGATGTAGCAAGTAGGCATTCAGTGAATTACTGCTCAATAATTGGGCTTGTCTAAATCCTTTGTTTAGATGATTGTTGTAAGGCATTTGCATCGTGAAATGCTGTAACTAAACCATATTATTGCATTTGTCAGAATTCAATGCTTCATTATTTATAATCTGCCCAATCTCTCCCTGCAACACTTGGCTCTGATGACGTATTACTAAGGCATTTGCTTTATTATAGGAAGGGTGCTCCATTTTCCTGAACTGCTTTTCGAAAATCCACTTTGATGGAAAAGTTAGCGCAGCATAACTAAATTGCAAATAAGTATTTGCTTAGGTTCCAGTATTTAGATCCACTGCTGTCAGAGCCAGTACCTGTGTAGTTTGGAGGTTCAGGAATTGTTAGCGCAACAGGAAGCTTCAAATAAAATACAATATATGAAGTAATTTTTCTCATCCTAGAGGCGAGAAGTAAGAAAACAAGAACAGGCAAATAATCCATTTTACATCAAAAGTTCGCCATCTCCTCAGAAGGTGAGTTGAGCATGTTATAATTTTATTTCTGCTGCATTTTCTTTTCAGTCCTGTGACCGTGATTTGTACTTATTAACAGACTAGTTCAGTGTGTAAATTCCAGCAAAAGGGACCTGCAATTTGGGACAAAATGTCATCAGAAACTAAATCAAGGATTAGAAAATAGTTTGGGAGACTGTGGGATTAAGTGGGTGGTGGGAGTGGGGGAAGAGGAAGGATTGCAACAAAAAAGCACATGAATGTATGCTTCAGTAATGCATGAGATGAGTTAATGTATGAGGAGCATTTGATGGTCTGGGTCTGTGTTCACTGGAGTTTAGGGGAATCTCATTGGAACCTACGAATATTGAAAGGCCTAGGTAGAGTGGTTGTGTAGAGGAGGTTTCCAGCAGTGGAAGAGTCTAGGACCAAAGGGAACAGCCTCAGAATAGAAGGGCATCACTTTAGAACAGAATTGAGAAGGAATTTTTTTTTTAAGCCAGAGGGAGGTGAATCTGGAATTCATTCCCATAGACTGCTGTGCAGGCCAAGTCACTGGATGTATTTAAAGTGCAGGTTTAAGTAGGTTCTTGATTAGTCAGGCCATCAAAAGTTACGGGGAATGGGGTTGAGAGGGAAAATAAATTAGCCATGATGGAATGGCGGAGCAGACTTGATGCACCGAGTGGCCTAAATTTGCTCCAATGTCTTGTCTTATGATGCAGCGTCAGCTGTCTCTTCTAGCTATTGGAAATTTTGATCTTTAAAAGATAAAAATGCTAAGCGAGCTTGAATTAAAATATTGATCAGTTCCAGAGTATTGCTACACATGAGTTACAAGAAGAAAATATCACAGTTAATGAATATATGCTTTTCTATTTATGGCAGTATTTTAAAATACAGGAACTTGTAAACCACAAAGGTGAGAATCAAGATTAATATGTTATGTTTTATTTTCAGAATTACCAGGATGCTAGTGGGGTGGAACACATACCTGTGGTGCAGATTGATCTTACGGTGCCATTGAGAGTACCAGGTAATTGATGCAGCTATTAGTTCTCCGTTTCTCCTGTCCATTTAGTGAATATAAGATAGTTTATATTTGTTACAGTAATTGATGGTTTTTCAATCACAAATTTCTTGCCTACACAGTCAAAGTGGAAGAAGTCTAGTTGAGCTAATTTTCCTTTAAGACTATAAATTTATAGCTGAATGTTAGCATAAGGTAAATTTGTTTGTTTGAGGCGAACATCAGCTCCATGAATTGCTATTCTGTTTGTCAAACTATAGTTACCAAGTCTGGGAGCTTGTTGACAGAATTAAAAAGAAAAATTAGTGCAAGATCATAGATCCCTGGGGTGTAGGTGGAGTGGCAGAGAGTGACCTGTTTTTAGCCAGAGTATATGTTATTTTACACTCTTAATTAATATAGCCAAACAGTTGTATATTATTTGAGAAAGTTTCAATATCAGATAATGTGCTGTAACACTCGCAAAATGCTGGACTAACTCAGCAGGTCAGGCAGCATTTATGGAGAGGAATGAACAGCCTTCATCATACCGGACCCGCTGAATTCCTCCGGGCTTTTGGGTGTGTTACTCTGGTCTTCCAGCATCTGTAGAATCTCTTGTGTTAATAATATGCTGTGAATGTTTCAGGTTGGCACATTAGAGATGAAAATGTCTTATGATTTAACTTATTTACTTTTTCACTTAAATTCTCTGAAGGCAGTTATGTGTAGTATGTTTAGATATAGTGATCTACGTTGTGTTAATGTGCACAGGAATGCCTTTGTCAGATCAGTATCTTAAACTGGAAGAAGAGCGTAGACAGCAGCAGAAACGGGATAGAGAGAAAAAGAAAAAGAAACAAAAGAGAGACAAAAAAGACAAGAAAGGCAAACGTCGTCATGATTCACTTCATACAGAAAGTGATGAAGATATTGCTCCAGTTCATCATGTTGATATTATCACAGAGGAAATGCCTGAGGTTCGTCTTTAAAACTTCTCATTTAGTATCTTTTGCTGTCAAAAATGGTTAGATTTAACTGGTTGACTGTCCTGTCACTCTACAATGATTGGATAGAATTTAGTTTGTACAAAACATGCTAATAAAGTGGGCCTAAAATCTCCCAATGGGAAAACATTATTTATTTGGAGACTTAGCGCAGCACAGAACCTTCCAGCCCAGTGAGCCTTGCCACACAGCGTGTAACTCTAGCCTAATCACAGAACAATTTATGACCAATTAGCCTACTAGCCGCTTAGTAAATGGATTGTGGGAGGAAATCAGCACCTGGAGGAAACCCACAGGGACACATTACAGACTCCTTACAAAAGGTGCTAGAATTGAACTCCAAACTCCAACACCCCAAGTTGTAATAGCATCATGATAATCACTAGGCTCCGTTTTAATTTAAGTATAAGTTACACTGATAGTTTTTTTTTAATGGTAATTTATCACATGTCCATGGTGTACCTTGTGGTTGCACTTTTAATGTTGTCAGCACACTGACTCACATTCAATGTACAAACGTACATTGCTGAGTTAAACTTCTTGTGGTAATTTTAATGAAGTCTTGAGGGTGTACTGCTGTAGTGGATCTTGAATTTAATTGAGGTTTAATTCAAGCCAAAAAGCTAAATTGTATAAATTGACAGCAATGTGGCTGGTTGGGCCCCATTAATGTTTAATATTTCTAGGGTGAAATAGCTAAAACTGGGATATTGAATGACAAAGTAAAGTTTAGAACATTTTTTATTACCTTTCAAACAATCTTTTTACTGCCAAAGGTTGATTCTCAGTGATTTTTGTGTGTTTTTAGAATGCCTTGCCAAGTGATGAGGACGATGACAAAGATCCTAATGATCCATACAGGGCATTGGATATTGATTTAGATAAGTAAGTATACATTGATTTTATTTCGTCAAAATTATCACAAAGCCAAGAAATGCTTAATTTTGAAGCTTGGTATTCTTTTCTACTGATGTTTAAGGAATGTAATGGAAATTATTAATGGTTGAGAATCAGGTTTAGTATCACCAGCATGTCTTTTTGGCAACAGTACAATGCAATACCTAATTGAGGGAAAATCTGTGAATTACGGTAAGTATTTGTGCATATATCTAGTTTTATTTACTGTAATTCAGTTTTTTGCCTCTACTAAGTAGTTAAAAAAATTGGAAGTACAGAGTGAGGTAGAGTTCATCGGTTCAATGTCCATTCAGAATTCAGATGGCAGAGGGGAAGAAGCTGTTCCTGAATTGTTGAGTGTGCCTTCGGGCTCCTGTACCACCTCCCTAATGGTAGCAATGGGAACAGGGCATATACTGGGTGATGGGGGTCGTTAATGATGGATGCCAACTTTTTGAGGCATCACTCCTTGAGGATCTTCTGGATACTATGCAGGATAGTGCCCACGATGGAGCTAAATAAGTTTACAACTCTGCAGCTTATTTTGATCCTGTGCAGAAGCCCCCACCATACCAGACGGTGATGCAGCCAGTTAGAATATTCTCCACGGTGTATCTGTAGAAATTTGTGAGCTTGGTAACATACTAAAGTTCCTCAAACTCCTAATGAAATATAGCCTTCTTTGTAGCTACATCGATATGTTGGGCCCAGGATAGATCCTTGGTCCAGTGAAATTTGAGGCCATTCTTGATTACTCTGGCCGTAGTTGTATAATTAGCCTGAATTTGAATATTTGCTAACTTTGTTCTCAATGTCTGTGCACTGAAATAAATTCAGCCAGCATTTTTTTTTCATATTTTAAGAAAAGTGAAATTTGTACTAGTTTAAATTCTTGAGAAAAGCTGTTATTTTACATCAATTTCTCTCTGACCTCTTTGGATCTGGTTCTCTATCTATTGTTTTCCTTTCTTGCTCAGTATTCCCCTTTCTTGCTGCTATATAGCTTGCGACAGAGTTTTGAATGGCCATGTTTACATCTTGGAACTGGCTGTCTGGTGTTGTATCAAATGAGTCACATGAGCTGACTTTCTATTTCTTTTTGCTCTTAACCCCCTCCTCTTTTACATTTAGGTCAGTAATCCCCAGGGTGTGCAGCCATCATCAAATCTTTGCCAAATAAGAAATTGCAAAGTACATGAGCAGCATTTAGTAAAATATGTAAATATTGAAGAAAATGTATTGATCAGCACTATTATCAAAATTGAGAAAATTGTTGATTTACCAAATTTTGCAAACATAAATTGACCTCGGAATATGTTTGTATTTGTGGTCATTTTTAATGTCAGACTTTTTAATATCAAATGGATCATTTAACTTGTGAGGTATGTGAATGCCCATTAAGGATTTGACACAATAGGTTTCTCAGTATTCCCCCCTTTCCTTCACCCACCCCTGCCCCCAAACTTCTCCATGCACCTCAATCTTAATATAGAATCGGTTATTGAAAAATTACACCTCTTGGAGTTAGAGCCAGTGTTCATAAATAATTGATTTGTAATGCAAGTACAGTGACAGCTGAATGTGTTATGGCAACATAACACTTTATAGCATCAATGATAAGTTCTATAATTGATCCAAAGTGAATGTCACATTTATGGCTGTTTAATAGTTCTGTGACTTTTTTTTCTCTCCCTCTCTCTTCCTCTATACATTTAATATGCCACTCCATATTTTCCTGTCATTCTTTGTCATTCTTTCTGCTGCTTGCACAACCACCCTCTTTGTGTCCCAACAAAAGTCTAAAACCTATGAAAAAAGGAAGGTATGTAAAACATGAAAATGTGTTTAAAACTTATTCGTCATCTTGTACAAATCAGTTTAAGTTGAAGATGGATTTAACAGTTTTTAAACATTTAACCCTTTGATGTCAAGACCGTAATGTACAAAATATGAAAAAAAAATTGTTTCTTTTATTGAAGAGCTAATGACAAGTGTCGTTAGTTTTGGACAACTCTTGATATGTCCACGTTTACAATTTCAGTGGTCAAAGGGTTAAACACAGCTTTGGTATGGGCATATGCCGTGCAGTTACTTACCTTTGGAAACTACATTTATAAATTAAATTTTTTTTTGTTTTTTGACTTTTCTCATTGTGTCTCACAATATCTAAGATAGACAATTTGTACTGTGCTTATAGTCATACAGTAACGAGTTATTACTTGCATTTGAATAATCAATAAAAGGCTTGGTTAATTCCTATTCTGTTCTTTATAGACTAAGCATGTTGGTGTTCTGACTGTGCAATATTGATGTGTTTTCATAATTCAGCTTGTGGTTTCATACTTCCTCCAAGTTTGATAAACTCTTCTCAGCATTCTACCTTCAAAATTTGTGGATGTCGTGCATTATTTGTCTGATTGCATGCACACTAACAAGTTGCTTGATATTTTCTATTGTCTGGTAGCTTTCATGTTTGTTAATTTTGATTGTATTTTGTATTGTTTTTAAAATTAGCCTTCCATCAAAGTTATATTGTCAAAGATACGTACAGACATACAGTGGCTATATAAAGAATTCACCCCCGCCCAGAAGGTTTCATGGTTTATTGTTTTACAACATTAAGTCACAGTGGATTTAATTTGGCTTTTTTTTTGTCACTGATCAACAGAAAAAGACTCTTTCATGTCAAAATGAAAACAGATCTCTAAAAAGCAATCTAAATTAATTACAAAATAATTGATTGCATAACTATTCACCCCCCGTTATATGACACACCAAATCATCACTGGTGTGCAGCCAATTGGTTTTAGAAGTCACATAATTTGTCACATAATGGAGAGCACCTATGTGCAGTCAAGGTATTTCAATTGATTGTAGTAAAAATACAACTGTATCTGGAGGATCCAACTGTTGGCAAGGCAGTATCCTGGCAAAAACTACACCATGAAGACAAAAGAACACTCCAAGCAACTCCACAAAAAGATTATTGAAAAGTACATGCCAACAGATAGATACAAGAAAATTTCCAAAGTCACTGAATATCGCTTGGAGTGCAGATAAGTCCATCATCAAGAAATGGAAAGAATATAGCACAGCTGTAGATCTGCCTAGAGCAGGCCATCCTCAAAAACTGAGTAACTGTGCAAGAAGCGAACTAGTGAGGGAGGCCACCAGGAGATCTATGACGACTCTGGCGGAGTTACAGGCTTCAGTGGCCGAGATGGGAGAGTCTGAACATACAACAACTGTTGCCCGGGTGCTTCACCAGTCACAGCTTTATGGGAGAGTGGCAAAAGGAAAGCCACTGTTTGGGAGCGGAGAAAATCTCACATGAAATCTTGAATAGAGTTTGCCAGAAAGCATGTATGGAGACTCTGAAGTCAGCTGGAAGAACTCTTTATGGCCTGATAAAACCCAAATTGAGCTTTTTGACCATCAGACTATGCGCTATGTTTGGCATAAGCCAAGCACACCATCACTACTGGGAAGCATGGTGGGGACTCCATACTGTGGAGATGCTTCACTGCAGCCGGCCCTGGAAGGCTTGTGAAGGTAGAGGATAAAATGAATGCAGCAAAGTAGAGAAAAATCCTGGAAGAAAACCTGATGCAGTCTGCAAGAGAACTGCAACTTGGGAGAAGATTTGTGTTCCAGCAAGATAATAAACCCAAGCATAAATCCAAAGCTACACAGGAATGGCTTAAAAAGAACAAAGTGAACGTCCTGGAGTGGCCAAGTCAGAGTCCAGACCTCAGTCCATTTGAGTATTTGTGGCTGGACTTGAAAGGGCTGTCCATTCACAATCCCCATGCAATCTGACAGAGCTTGAGCAGTTTTGTAAAGGATCGGGAAAAATAGCAGTATCCAGATGTTTAAAGCTGATAGAGACCTATCCACACAGACTCAAGGTTGTAATTGCTGACAAAGGCACATCTACTACATACTGACTTGAAGGGAGTGAGTAATTATGCAGTCAATTATTTTGTGTTTAATAATTGTAATAAATTTCAACCAATTTGTAGAAATTTTGGTTTCATTTAGACACAAAAGAGTCTTTTTCTGTTGATCAGTGTCAAAAAAGCCAAATTTAGTCCACTGTGATTCAATGTTGTAAAACAATAAAACATGAAAACTTGCGGGGTGGGGGGGGAATACTTTTTAGAGGCACTATATATTGGCCAATTTATTTCAACAGAGACAACCATTGTGATTGTACGTTTGCTGAGAATTGTCTTATCATACTAACTTGCAAGAATTATCTTGGATTTTACGATTTGTGTGAATTCACTTGTTCTGTAAATGATGTGCAGAATTGTTGTTTTTAATAGTTAATTATAAATCTTAATATTTTTTAAAGGCCTTTGACAGATAATGAAAAACTGCCTGTGAGGACACACCGAGTAACTGAAAAGAAATCACCAGAAGTTGAAGCTGCTCCGGTAGAGGAAAAAACCAAAAAACCTCCGAAGAAGGCAAAGAAAGAAAAGAAAGATAAGGAGAAAAGGGTAAGTTCAAATTGCTTAATGCTTTAAATAGTTATGAAATCTGTTGGCCACTTCCAGTGGATAAGGTGCTATTTCAGAAGTAGCTTAAAAGTTGGATTCTCTGAATCTTAAAGTGGATTCACTTGGACTAATGTAAATATAAAATGTTAGTTCCAGTTTTACAGTGAACTTATTGATCTTTGTCCCTCATTTTAGCTCAGTGGCTGGAGTGATGTTTAATATCACTGACATATGTTGTGAAATTTGTTGTTTCGTGGTAGTAGTACAGTGAAAGACATAAAATATACTACATGTTACAATTAGAAATATATATATGAAATTAAATTAAATTAGTAGTGCGAAAAGAGAGCAAAAATATTGAGGTAGTGTTAGTAGGTTGGTTCATTGCCCATTCAGAAATCTGATAGTGGAAGGGAAGGAACTGTTCCTAAGACATTGAGTGTGTGCATGGAATATGTTCTTCTATGTTTGAAGCTGGCCCAGTCACTGAAGCTAGTCAGTGATATTTTATGGAACTGCCAGCTGGCCAACAATACTATCCAAGCCATCACTGGAAAGTAGAACGGAAGAGTTTTACCCAGAACTTATCCTGTGATAATGACCTAAAATATTAAATGCTGAATGAATTAAAATTGTCAACAAAGTTGCGCCTGTCTTCTATACTTTAACTAGCATTTCAATAAAACCCTTAAGCATAAAATAAGGTTTTAAAATTACTGCCAGATATCATTTACTACAGAAACTGAATCTTAATTCTAGTGTGTAAATTTGCTACTTTAAGCTCCGTTCTGCTGTCTTGGACATGAACTTAAATGAGTGTTTCTCAGGTTTTACAGATTATGTGTGTTAGAGCACCAAAGGCTGCTTAATGAAGCATGAGATTCTGAGGCATTCTTTTAAACAGCTCTGAAGTCCCCATTTCCTTTTAGCAAACTGAAGAATTAATTCATGCCGAATGATTCTATTTTAATAGCAGTGAGATTTCTCTTTTAACTATTACTCTCTTTAGGTCTTTGTATGGTCAGGAACTACAGTTAAAGAATCAGCCAATTTTACCAGTACTCCTGAAAACCTTATAAACTTCTTTCCCTGTGTAGTTTGTTACGAATTTTTGCACAGCCAGACTGTCTTCATTAGAAATAATTGTCTTGTGTATTGACATATCTCAATGTGAAATTTAAGATTCAGTATTGTTTAATGTCACTGCCGGTACACAGGTATAAAGGAAAATGAAATAATTGTTACTCCGGATCTGATGCAACACAAAAAAACACTCAATAAGATTAAGAACACAATTTTTAAAAAATAAAAGCGCATAAGATTGTTTATTAATCCATAAGATAGCTTACAGAAGCTATCCTGAAATGCTTCAAAGTTGAATAACTTTTAAAACAGCTGGTTATGTTTAGCATCAAGAAATTTTGCAACAGATCACTAGTATTTGTTGAATAAGCTTTACTTGATTAAATGTTTAAATCTAACCTAGGTTTTTATACTCGAGCAGCACAAAGGGTACCTTAGGGTCACACTTCTGTTGATCAGTTAGAGCCTGGCCGACTGTCAGGGAGAGGAGAAACTGGACGAGTCTTCACTAGTGATTGTGTGCTTTCTGTTCTCTTGCTACAGAAAAGTAAAGAGAAAGTTAGCAAAAAACATAAAAAGTCTTATGAAAATCCAGAGAATGAACATGTTGAGCCTGAAGAAATGACTGCGCCAACACCAAAAGAAGAAGAAAAACCCACAGAAGTAAGTATAGGTGGTCACAAAGATATGAATGAGCTATTGAGCAATAGAAAGACAAAATGGTGCTTGAACCATAATGGTTAATTAAATGCACTGGCTCAGTGCTGAGAGAACATGGTATTGGTTGCCGGAATACAACAGAAAGTTACTGCATAACTGGATGATATCTTCAACAAAGGGCATGTTACTGAGGGATTGAGGAAGAGGAAATAGTTAACAGTAGACCTGTGAGCAACTCCAGAGACTTTGAAGAAAGCCATTTCTAGTAAGGCTGTGAAACCATCTTTTTCTGCATGTCTCTAGAAACGGCTAGTGAGCCCTTCGCTAACAGCCACCAGACATCAGCACCGAGAAAACCCACCTTTCTCTGGCTTCATATGTCTAGGGTATATATGACTCTGGTCCTGCCCGATCCGTGGGACTGGGATGTATCACCCACCCAAGCCCCGATTTGTGTGAATGCTGTGTGATTTACTGCCCTGTTACAGCTCTTTGCAGGAAATAACACTGCATACAATTATAAAGAAATATATATGTGAACATTAACTAAAAGGGTTAGTAATGAAAAGAAAGAAAAAAATAAAAAGGGCCCATTGTAATTAAATGGACAAATATGCACAGGTTGGCGCTCAAGTCTTCCAAAAGCCATATGCACCACTCCTCAGCAGACTCCTGCACCTTGGCTCCATCAAATCGCGTTTTCCTGCCGGATCAACTCCTACAAACGGTTCTCTCCAGCATCTTCTCTCTTCATCTCCTGCCGAGCAAAGACCAAGACCAACTTTCATGCCCCTCACAAAAACTCCCCCCAGTGTTCTCTGGAACCTTCTCCCAGTTCCACCATCCTAATTGGATGACACACATTCCTAAGCATGCCTTATCTTCAATGGTAACCCAAACAAGGTGAAAGCAGAACAGACTGCTCTTATACAGAACTGCTAGAATGCAGTACAGCACGGCAGTAAAATTGTGAACCAGGACATTACAGCTGTAATCTGTTGTTGCATATGAAAGAGTTAGAACCAAGTGAGGACAGTTCCTGTGATCTGGACAACTGTGGAGACTTTGCCATGGGCAGTTGTGGTCATCGGTACAGATCAAGGAGGGAGAAGAAATTCTCCTGCCACCTCCCCATCTGATACCACCACAGAACATTTTCTTGATAAATTTGATAAGTGCCTTTAAATTATAAATTAGTGGTGTGTTAGAGATGAAAAGTCAGTGAAGGGATTCATACATTGATTTGTAGCACAGTCTCTTGATAATTGAAGCCTGTTTGATTTGCATATTTCATTATCAGAAATTTTGGTGGCTGAACTTTTTTTTAACTTCAGGGATCAGATCTTGACTTCTGGCTGTCTAATGCTCCAGTACAAAGCAAGTCACAGGTTAGTAAACGCAAGGTTATTTCACTTCTTAACCATGTCAGCGTGTGTTTCTAGAGTTACTTGCAACAAATTTTCAACCCATTGATAACAGGTTTAATTTGTTGATTGGATCAAAGCATGAATCACAAACTTCCTACTCTGTTATAAACTACAGTAAGGTGACATACTGTACATTGATAATGTGTAGGTAAAGTGACGCTAGGTACAGCCATATATACGACTCTGGTCCCACCAAATCCATGGGATTGGGATGTGTTTGTACATAAGGTGACTGACAGGAAATGATGAAGTGTGGTGATTGGTGGTAATGGACCAGTGAGTTAGTGGGTGGAGGTATAGATTGGTCTTGCTGCTTGGGGAAAGTAACTGCTTTTGAGTCTTAAACACAAGAAAGTCCATAGATGTTGGAAATCCGAAGCAACACACACTAAATGCTAGAGGAACTTGCAGGTCAGGCAGCATTTTTGGAAATGAGTAAACAGTTGATGTATTGGGCCAAGACTCTGCTTCGGGACTGAGAAGGCGCCAGAATAAAAAATGGTGAGGGGACAGGAAGGAGGAGAGCTAGAAGGCAGGTAGGTAGGAAAGATAAAGGGCTGGAGAGGAGGGAATGTGATAGGAGAGGAGAGGAATGCTTTTGAGTCTGGTGGTCCTGGGTGTGACATAATTGTAAAAATTAAGCTAATGTACCACACCACACTGTACATAGTTCATAAATGATCAACACCATAATAATACTTTCTCACATACAATCTGCTGGATTGTTACTGATGATGGTTTCAGCTGTTCATTGGAACCATGCTGAACACCATCCGGAACTCCTGGAGTCTGATGTGAGAGGCTGATTTCTTCCAGACAATCAATCCTGCAACACATTCAGTTATTACATTTCAATACAACATTGAAACTGGCTGTAGAACCATGCACTTAAAACAAAATTGTTACATTTGGCACCTTTTCTAATCTCCATAAACAAAGTTAAGAATGTGTTGTAAATGTCCTATGATTCAACGTTTTCTGAGGCTACAAAATTATGGTATACCAAATTACAGTAATTATGAGGAGCATAGATAGGGTAAATGCAAGCAGGCTTTTTCCACTGAGGTTGGGTGAGACCAGAACTAGAGTTCATGGGTTAAGGGTGAGGTTGAAATGTTTAAGGGGAACATGAGGGTGAACTTCATTCAGAGGGTGGTGAGAGTGTGGAATGAGCTACCAAGAGTGGTGAATGCAGGTTTAATTTCAACACTTTAAGAAAAATTTAGATAGATGCATGGATGGGAGGGGTATAGAAATCCCTATCTGTAGTCCGAGCTCCTGCACATGTTCAGCTTTCTCAGCTTATTTTTGTAGCATATTTCTGGATACCAAGTCACTATTCTGCATGCCAATCTTATGACTTTATTTACTTATGATATCAATTTAGAGTAGATTTAGGATTCCATTTGCAGATTGGGTTAGTTGTTTCTTTGAGAACTGAAGTTGTAGGTAATTAGATGAAGTTCAGCAGTTGAAAAATTCTTGATATTTTACAGACAGAATCACTTAAAAGTGAAGAGGCATCTGAAATCCAAGAAATATCAGAAGCAAAGGAAAAAGAGGAAGAAGCAGTAAGTTTCAATGTATAAAAAATGATTTTGCAATTCACACTTATGCTTCTAGTACAAGATAAGTAATCTCTGTCCCTGAGGTTCAGTAGGCATAAAGTTTCTACTCAGAAATTCTACATTGTTGCTATTCCACTATTTGCTGCTGTAAATCCTTCAACAATTTTGTTGCAGTTAACTTCCCTGTGGTCTACACTCAGTGGCCACATTATTCAATACTGCCTTTACCTGATAAAATAGCGAGTGAGTGTTTATTTGTGGCCTTCTGCTGCTCTAGCCTGCAAGATTCGCTATGTTGTAGCAAACCACTGCTGTAACACGTAGTTATTTGAGATACTGTTGCCTTCCTATTGTCAGCTTGAACCAGTCTGGCCATTCTGCTCTGGCCTCTCTCGCACTGGCTTTTTGCCTATAGAAGTACTGTTCACTGGATGTTTCTTTGTTTTTCACACACTATTTTCTATAAACTCTAGTGCTGGGGTTCCCTACCTTTTTTTTTTAAATGCCATGAATCCCACTAACTGAGGGGTCCATGGACCCCAGGTAGGGAACTTCTGCTCCAGAGACTGTTGTGCGAGAAAATCCCAGGGGATCAGCAGTTTCTGAGATACTCAGACCACCCTGTCTGGCACCAACAATCATTCCACGGTCAAAGTCACTTAGATCACATTTCATCCCCATTCTGATGTTTGGTTTGAACAACTAGACCATGTAGCATGCTTCTATGCATTGAGTTGCCGCCATATGATTGGGTGATTACATCTTTGCATTAACAAGCGGTATATAGATATTCCTAATAAAGTGGCCACTGAGTGCATTTGGCAATGTTAGAATTCATCATTCCGTCTTTAATAACCTTATTAAGTTATGTAACTTAATTTTTTTTTAGTGTCCACGGACTCTTTTATCGAGTCAGGTTCCTTTTGAAAGCTGTTGGCTTCAAAACCGTTGTTGATTCAAGTGTACGCACATTTGTATATTAATAAGCAGCTGTTTAAAATATCCTATTCTATGCACCTAGTGCTTAATTGAGCTCCAAATTTCTTAAAATGTTTCTGTCTTGTTTTTAAATGTTAAATAATTATTTTGAAGTATAGGTTATTTTTAAAAATTAGAACTAATTTTGTTTTAGTAAATGCATATTCATTGTTAATATGACACTTCAGTTTCACGTCAAGAGCTGTCATAATTCATTAGCGTTGGCTGGCTAATCTAACAAGCAATTAAAAGAAAACTGCAGATGCTGGAAATCTGCAACAGTAAAAAAGAGAAATAGAGTTGATATGCCAGGTGCAAGACCTTAAAAGAGTTTTTCTTTTAGCAGTTGTGTGTATTTCTCCAGGTTCAAAAGTACCTGATCTAGGATAATGCTTTTTCTCCAGTCGGAATTTACAATCTGGAATGCACTAGCTGTAATGGTTGCAAGGTATTGACACCCAGGAATTTGCAGCTGCTCACCCTTTCCACCCTAAACCCTCAATGAGGACTGGTGTGTGTTCTCCCAACTTTTCCTTCCTGAAGTCCGCATTGAATCCCTTGGTTTTGCTAAAATTCAGTGTGAAGTTATTGTTAGGGTTTTAAAGCAAATTCTGGGACTGTATCTGAGTGGAGAAGATACCACTTAACTGGAATTATTTTGACTATATTACACTATAATCAGTTTGCCAAAATGTTAGTTTATGAATGCAGTGACTTGAGGACAGTGATTGTGTCACAGTTGGATCGGGTTCAGTAGGTGAGGTAGGTAACCACAATAGTTTCTCTTGGCTCAACAGCACCACCAGCAGGAATTTAATTTTTCTCTAATTATTTACAAAGTGCAGTAGAAAAACAGTTGAGTGATACTTTAGTTTCACCTTCTTAAAACAGTTGTGTTTGCGTTATAAGTAAATCTCTATCTCACAAATTCAGAAATATAGTTAACCGATATTTAAATTTCCTGTGTTGGGTTTCAGTTAAGCAGGCTGCATTAAAATTTTCTGATTGCTTTAGAAATCATCAAAGCACAAGAAGAAGAAACATAAGAAAGAGAAATCAAAAGAGGAAAAGAAATCACAGAAAAAGAAACATCACAGTGGCGAAGAGGCCCCAGAATCTGTCCAGAATGGCAGCTTAGATGATGAGCCCTTACCAGTAAGTTAATTTGTACATTAATACAGGATAAGGCTGGATTTTTCCTCACCTCAACTCTTCTCCCCCCACCCCCATTCAAACTAGTCTTATCCAAATAATCTGAGCCATATTAAGAGGGGGGATCTGTATGCATAAGTAATTTGACTTGTCTTTAATGATCTATGTAGACCTTCATGGATTTCCTTCTCTGTTCAATGCTTGAATTTTTAAAAAATCAAAAAGAATATATTGGATATAAGAGAAAAAATATCCACCAGGTAGATGAAACTTAGCAAACTTCTCACAGAAAAGGAGCAAAATAATCTTCACAAGTGGTCATAATTTGTGAAGTAGTTTACTGATGCCGCTGCTTTAATGCATGAGCAAATTAGATTCACATCACCATGACTGTGGTTGACTCTCACAACCAGAAAGTTTCTGACTCAGTCCATTTGGCCCAACATATCTGCAGGTCACAACTCTTAAAGTAGCTATTGAACATTTTAATCTTGAAACCATACCAGTTTGCCAAACAGCAGTTTGAGCAGCAATTTTTAGTTCTTTATTACCCTCTGGATGAAATAACTTTTCCGTGTCTTCTATTTATATTTAAATCTATAAGCTCTTATTTATGTACACTCAGCTGATTAAAAAATACATCTTTCTTATTTATTCTGCCAGTCTCTAATATTATCTATATTCATTCTCAGCATTCTCTGCTCTGTAGAAAATAATCCTAGTTTATCTTAACTCCTGTCCTTTCAACATCTTGTTAACTTTGAATATTTTAGTCTTGATATGCTTCCACATTTTATATTATCCTGTTAGAGAGTGTCATAGAAATATTGTCATGACAAACTCAATAGTTCTGAAGTATTTTGAAGACCTACTTTTACCTGTCATTTTCAATCCGAGAACGTTAGTGATTGAAGAGTAATGTCAACTTTGAATTGGTGCAGTATCTAAAGGTTCACCGAACTACATCTAGCTATGAAGCAACGACTGAACAGAAGAGGGCTTTTCACTGTGTATTAAAGTATGCTATTTTGTTCCTGGTGAATCCTCGGTTAGAGTAATGAATCCTTTGTTGGTTGTCACACAGGGCAGACAACATTTAGAGCTTTAGAAGGAGTACAAACAGCAAAGCCAAACTTCCAGTTTATAATTACTCAGGTAGATTAAAATAACTTGTATATTGTTGAAGTATTGATTTGTGGATTGCTTGATCGTGCACACATAAAATGCTGAAGGAATTCAGCAGGTCAGTCAACACCTATGGAAATGAATGAATATTCATGTTTCAGGCCGAAACCCTTCTTCAGGATTGAGAAGGAAGGGGGAAGGCACCAGAATAACAAAAAAAATATGGGGGAGGGTAAGAAAGATAGCTAGCGGATGATAGGTGAAGTCAGGTAGGTAGGAAAGACAAAGGGCTGAAGAGGAAGAAATCTGATAGGAGCAGAGAGTGGACCATAGGAGGAAGGGAAGGAGGAGGGGACCCAGGAGGAGGATAGGCAGGTGAGAAGAGTGGAGGAGGAGAGAAATTTTTACTTGTGTCTAACTAAAAAAAATTGTATTTGTGTAAAATCATTATTAATCAAGTTTAAGGGAGATAGAGGGTCAAGCTTCTGAGATTGAATAGTTGAGCATTTCTATGCAATGGAAATTGTGGACCCATGAAAAATTGGTTTTCTGTATTTCTCTCAGGTAAAGCAAGCCTTATGTGATTCCAGGTAATAGTTTTTATTACCTGTGGTGGTCAGAGATTAATTTTCCTAGTTGCTTTGCCAGTTCCCATCTGTGTTTTTTATTTACTGGATTTCTCCTCTCAGGAAGTGTATGACATTCGGGAGTACCATTGGCTTATTGTGTTTGTGTTGAGCAAGGGGTTGCCCAATTTAATCCTTTTCCAGCACCTGCTGTTGTGTTGGGTAATAGTGGGATTCTTCCTTTTCATATACTTTGTATAATCATTTCTTGTGATGTTTTCAATATTTTACAGCCAATGTCCAGTTACTCCCTCCTTGCAGAAAATTCCTATGTAAAAATGGTGAGTGCCATTATTCAGTTCTTTTGTATAATGTATATTTTTTGTAGTATCATATTTTGTTTTTGAACAAAGTTTTGAATCTTATTGTATGTAGTGCAGGTAATTTCAATTCATTCATAAACACGAGATTCTGTAGATGCTGGAAATCCAAAATAATAAACACAAAATGCTGGAGGAACTCAACAGGTCAGGTGGCATCTATGAAGGGAGATAAAACTCCAGCATTTTGAATGTCACTCTTCATTCATACCATTTTACACTTCTGACACTTTCCATGTATGAATATTTTTGTCTTGAGTTGTACAGTTGTCATGCAGCTCTAATGCAATGAATGACCTTTTTAAAGAATATTTGTAATTTTTGGTTTATGGGATAAATTTTTGAAGTGTTATGCCACACTGCAGAACAGGTTAAGGTCACACGAGTCAAACTTGGCTATCTTTTTCTGCAATTATGTGCCCAGTTTTTCCCCTCCCTTTCACATCTGTTCTTTTTGACCCATGTACTATATTTCGTCTTGGATTCCTTCATTGCAATACCAGGGGCGGTTAGCTAGGGTATAAAATATAATAATTTTTTCCAAAAGTACTTCATACATGATATTTTCTTTTAACTTTTTTTGCTAGATGTATGATATTCAAGGAAATCTTCAAGATGGAAGTCAAGTGGTTGTATCAGTCATCTTTGAAAACCAAAGTAATGGTTATCTCAAGTCGATGGACTTTAATGTTTTAGATTCTCTAAACACTAAGCTGATCCGACCAGAAGGGTCCTCCATACATGATGGTATATCAGTTCCATTTCAACTCCCACCTGGTAAGACACTTCATTAAAGTGCTGTGATGAGTAATTTTGTTTGCTTCTGGATTTTACTGTGCTGCAAAACCACTGTAAATGCCTCCAGAAGAGGGGTGGCATGCACCAGCGACCAAGTTCAATTCTCACTGCAGTCTGTAAGGACTGAAAATCATCCCAGTCAATAATTATGGAGAAAAAAAGGTTTGTATGTTCTCCCCGTGACCATGTGGGTTTCCTCCGTGTGCCCTGGTTTCCTCCCTGCATTCTAAAGAAACACTCTGAAGACATAGGGGCTAGTAGGTTAATTGGACACATAGGTGTAATTGGGTTGTGCCAGAAAGGCCTATTACACTGCTGTTTTGAATTGAATTGACTTTATTTCTCACACCCTTCATATACATGAGGAGTAAAAAATCTTTACGTTACGTCTCTCTCTAAATGTGCAATTTGCTATCATAGTAATCAGCGCTGAGTTAATCAGCCTGATGGCCTGGTGGAAGAAGCTGTCCCAGAGCCTGTTGGCACAAGTGATATATCTCTAAATAAAAAAAGAATAAACAATATTATGAAACTCGTCTTTGCTAATAACTTTAAAAATAAATAAAATTCTGCAGTTGCTGGAAAAATGATAAGTGCTGGAAATCATCCCAGTCAAGAACATGGAGAGAAGACAATTAATGGTTTGTTATCTCTGCTGGGAGGGAGAGGGCTTATAGTTATTGACTGATCAATGCCCTGAATGTTCTGGTTTCTTTTTAGAATATTTCTCAGTCGTGGGGTTTTATTTTCTATATTTATTCTGATGTTTTCACATGCCTGTCATTACTTGGATCATTTCTTTTACGTGAATGCTATACCAATTTCAAATTTTCTGCGGCAAACACACTTTTCCAAAGTTTGCCACAGGGCAAAATTACAAGGTGGGCAAAGGAAATCGTTCAGGCATATTCTCGAAATCACTTGGACAAAAATAAAAACGTAACATCCTTACTGATTCCTAGAATGGCATAGGAGACCTCGAACCTATGCTCAGTATAAGAGGTGTACCATTTCGCAAACTGCTTACCCACCTGTCTCACCAAGGCAAGATTTACAGTGCTTGTAAAAAGTATTCGTCTCCCCCTCCCCCCCCCCCGAAGTTTTCATGTTTGATTGTCTTACAACATTAAATCACAGTGAATTTAATTTGGCTTTTTTTTTTGGCACTGGTCAACAGAAAAATACTTCCATGTCAAAGTGAAAACAGATCTCGACAAAGTGATCTAAATTAATTACAAATATAAAACACAAAATAATTGATTGCGTAAGTATTTGCCCCCTTTAATATGACACACCAAATCATCACTGGAGCATCCAATTGGTTTTAGAATTCATTTGTGTGCTGTCAAGTTGTTTCAATTGATTGTAGTAAAAATGCACCTGTATCTGGAAGGTCCAAATGCTGGTGAGTCAGTATCCTGGCAAAAACTACACCATGAAGACAAAAGAACACTCTAAGCAACTCCGTGAAAAGGTTATTGAAAAGCACAAGTAAGGAGATGGATACAAGAAAATTTCCAAGTCACTGAATATCCCCTGAGAACAGTTAAGTCAATCATCAGGAAATGGGAAGAATATGGCACAGCTGTAAATCTGACTGGAGCAGGCCGTCCTCAAAAACTGAATGACCGTGCAAGAAGGGGACGAGTGAGGGAGGCCACCAAGAGACCTATGACAACTCTGGAGGAGTCACAAGATTCAGTAGCTGAGATGGGAGAGACTGAGCTTACAACACCTGTTGCTCAGGTGCTTCACTGGTCGCAGCTTTATGGGAGAGTGGCAAAGAGACCAGAAGGCATGTGGGAGACCAAAGTCAGATGGAAGAAGATTTTATGGTCTGATGAAACCAAAATTGAGCTTTTTGGCCATCAGAATAAGTGCTATGTTTAGCATTAGCCAAACACTGCACGTAATCAAAAACGCACCATCCCCACTGTGAAGCATGGTGGTGGCTGCATCATGCTGTGAGGATGCTTCACTGCAGCAGCACGTGGAAGGCTTGTGAAGGTAGAGGATAAAATGAATGCAGCAAAATACAGGGAAATCCTGGAGGAAAACCTGATGCAGTCTGCAAGAGAACTGCGACTTAGGAGAAGATTTATTTTCCAGCAAGACAATGACCCCAAGCTTAAAAGCAAAGCTACACAGAGATGGCTTAAAAACAGCAAAGTTAATGTCCTGGAGTGGCCAAGCCAGAACTGACACCTCAATCTAATTGGAAATTTGTGGCTGGACTTGTAAAGGGCTTTTCACTCACGATCCCCGTGCAATCTGGCAGAGCTTGAGCAGTTTTGTAAGGAAGAATGGGGAAAAATTGTAGTGTCTAGATGTGCAAAACTAGACCTATCCACACAGACTCAAGGCTGTAATTGCTGCCAAAGATGCATCTACTAAATACTGAGTTGAAGGGGTGAATAACGCAGTCAATTATTTTGTGTTTTATATTTGTAATTTAGATCACTTTGTCGAGATCTGTTTTCACTTTGACATGAAAGTATTTTTTTTGTTGATCAGTGTCAAAAAAGCCGAATTAAATTCCCTGATTTAATGTTGTAGAACAATAAAACATGAACACTTCCAAGCGGGGGTGAATACTTTTCACAGGCACTGTATAGATCCATATTGCCGTCACCAGAATCCACAGGATTTGGTATCGCATTAGATAGACATACTTTATTGATCCTGAGGGGAATTGGCTTTCGTTACAGCTGCACCAACCAAGAATAGAGTACAAACATAGCAATACAAAACCACATCAGTTACAGTCCATCGTTAATTTGTTGTCATACACTTTTTGTACTCATTGTGCCTGTGAAGGAGTCCACACACCACAGGGTGGCACAGTAGCACCATGGTTAGCTCGGTGGTTTACAGTACCTGCGACCCAGGTTCAATTCCAGCTGCCGTCTGTACAGAGTTAGTACGTTCTCTGTGACCATGTGAGTTTCCTCCAGGTGCTGTGGTTTCTCCCACAGTCCAAAGACATACTAGTTGGTAGGTTAAGTGGTCATTGTAAATTGTCCTGTGATTAATTAGGCTAGGGTTACATTGGGAATTGCTGGACAGCGCAGCTCGGAAGGCTAGATGGGCCTGTTCTTGCTATATCTCAATAAATGAAAAGGGGCAGCAATCTGTATCACTTTAAAGTAGTGGAACAGTGTGCATGCTGAATGCATGCAAGACGATGCTTTGTTTCTTCTTAAATTCTGAGATCGCTTAAGCATATAAACATGAGGTTCTGCCAATGCTAGTAATCCAGAGTAATACACAAATTGCTGGGTAAGCAGGTCAGGCAGGACTGATGAAGGGTTTTGGCCAGAAATATCAACTCTTTATTCCTCTCCATAGATGCTCCTTGAGCTGCTGTCTTCCTCCAGCATTTTGTGTGCGTCACTTAATATATATTTGTTGTACTTGATGCATGTGCATGAAATGATCATTATTCAGTTACATTTACTACTGCTTCTTTGGAAGTATCTATGATAAGAGACATAGAGTGGACAGCCAGCAAGATTGGAAATAGACAATGCGAGAGAGCATAATTTTAAGGTGATTTGAGGGAAGTTTAGGGAGGTAGTCGAAGGTAGATTTTTTTTGTGGAGTGATGGATGGGAGTGTGGAACACGCTGCCAGGAATGGTGGTAGAGGCATGTACTTTAGGGATGTTTAAGCAACTTAAGACATAGAGATGAAAGAAAAATGGTGGGCTGTGTGGAATGGAAGGGTTAGATTAATTGTGGAGTAGGTTGAAAGGTCTGTATTGTTCTATATTTTATGAAAACTAACCTATTGCAATTTGTTTCTGAAGATGTTTCAAATGAAGCTCGGTTTGTGTTTACTGTGGAAAGCATTGTCATGCCGCAGAAGCTGAAAGGAACGCTTACATTTATAGTCAAAGTAAGTTCAATCAACAGCTCATTCTCATTTCTGTATTTCTTGTGGGTGTTGTTCAGCCTTTTATATTACCTTTTCTTTCCAGACAGATGATGGATCTTCTCATGAAAAACTGGATTTTAAGTTGCACTTCACTTGCACTTCGTACATGATCACGACGCCTTGTTATAGGTTAGTTTTCAAACTTTTCAGCTTTAATGGGACGGTTCCATTTTATGTGAATTTCAGAGGATCTGAACTTCTGCCATCACAGAATAAAGTCTAATTTAGTTGCCATTTAATAACATGTGGACTGGTGGCCGGCAGTTCCACCTGGAACCATCAGCTATTAGTGATTTTGTTAGTGTGAAGTCAGCTGTTAGTGGGCGCCATGGTAGAGTAGCAACGCGATGCTATTAGAGCTCAGGTGCCAGAGTTCGGATTTCAATTCCAGCGCAGTCTCAAAGGAGCTTGAACGTTTCCCTCATTACTGCATGGTTTCCTCCAGATGCTGCTGTTTCCTCCCACAGTCCAGATACCTATCAGTTTGTAGGTTAATAGGTCTTTGTAAATTGTCGTGTGACTAGGCTAGAGTTAATAGTTGGGTTGCTGGGTAATGTGGCTCTTTGGGCTGGAAAGGTCTGTTTAGTGCTCTACCTCTAAATAAATAAATATTTGCTGATCAGCTTGTGTACAATGAAAGGCTAGAGGTCAGATACCCGTGCAGTTGGCTGTCTGTTTCACTGCATTGACCCCAGCAGTGGAGCAGTGACGTGCTGGAGAGAGTCTGGATGCAATTCACATCTCGCCTTTAACATACGATGGTGACCTAGTTCATTTGAACGTAGTTGCTAATTTGATAGATAATGTATTTTACTGCTAATTATTTAACTTTATTTGTATTCTCTGTAACTGTAACACTTTATTGTGCATTCTGTAACTTGCTGTCCCTTGTACTATCTCAATCCATTGTTGTACCTCAATACATAGAACAATACAGCGCAGTACATGACCTTTGGCCCGCAATGTGCCAACCGTTTAACCTATGCTAGAATTAATATAACCCTTCCCTTCCCTCCTACATAGCCCTCCATTTTTCTTTCAACCACGTGCCTAAAAGTCTCTTAAATGTCCCCAATGTATCTGCTTTTATTGCTACCTCTGCCAGCGCATTCCAAGCACCCACAACTGTGTATATGTAAACAAAAACAAACAAACCTTACCTATGTCTCTGGTGCTTCCTACTCCCTCCCCTCTCCCTTCTCCTTTTCTCAGTCATGGTTCCCTTCTCCCTGCCTCCTTTCCCACTCTCAGTCCACAGTAGAGACCCATATCAGAATCAAGATTATCAATACTCTCGTATGTCATGAAATTTGTTTTTTTTTAAACAGCAGTGGTACAGTGCAGCACATAAAATTATTACTTCATCCTAATTATTTATATACACACAAGACTATTGCAATGTACTTTTTTTTATATAAGCTTTTAATAGCAGACAAACTATGAATGGCTATTGTGGTGCTCTGTGATACCCTGGTTAAGGTCTATCCACCACTCAGAACTCCTACTACTTGGCCAGATGTCTGATGGATGTACAGTACCAATTAGTTATCTTTCCTATATGGTAAAAGTGTGATCTAGGTGCAGTGTCAGAATTGTTGAGCTTTTGATCTCTAACCTCCTCTGGCTTGTGATTATACTTGCTCATGGAGAAGGCTTTGGGAGTAAACTGGGGGAAAAATCCAAAGCCGGAGTCCCTGTGGCAGTCCTACATTGAATTCAACACTGACTGACAACTCCTATGATGTCACTGGTGCCAAACTGTATCAGTCTCTGCATCGGTCTTGGATTCATCAGCTGCGTAGGGGGGAAGCTTGCTGCATAGGCAATGCTCTCCATATCATACTGCCCTACTTGCTTATGTAGACAGTAGAAACACAACATCCATGGTCGACCTTGACCAATGGGCAGCCTCAAAGGTCCCTTGAATGTTTGGTCATACATACTAACTTTTGTTTCCATTTGTTATTTTATACAAATCAATATGTATTCATCCTGGATCATTAACTCCTCCAATTAATGATATGATGGCATATATACTCTGGTTTTAACAAGAAATGTGTAAAACCCATCAAATTTGGTCAATTGTGAAAAACGATGTATTGTGTTAAACCATGGCTCAATGAGAACTTCCTTATCAATCTTTCTAGTTTAACTCCTAACACATCTGGAAAATCTATCCAAAATAGTCATGAATTGGCATCTCAGGCATTTCAATGAGTCCAACATTTCTCGAGTCAATTTTGAGAGTTCTTAGTTAATATAAAAAATCAAACAGATTAAACTGTTTAATTTTAATTAATGTTTAATTTGTTGAATAACTGTGCTTAATTTGCAAAAATTTACAAGACTTTGCAAAAGGTCTTAGAATGAAAACAATTAAGTGGAAACTTTCAGACTTTTGCACTTCCAAACTTGTAATTTAAGGGCACAACATTAAAACAACTGTTCATATCAATAACTTAAACTTTTAGAGTTGATTATCAAAATAAGCAGGGATTATTTGCATCAACTGGGTTTGCTTGCAAACATAGCAGTGCTGTGTGACAGTCATGTTGGAGAGCAAGCAATGCCAAGAAATTATAAATCCAATAAGTAGATACTCTTTTTGCACTATTTGTTTTTTTTTGTAACTTATAGTAATTGCATGTCTTTGCATTGTGATGAGGCCCTCCAGTGGTTAGGGTCGACCATGGATATTGTGTCCTGGCTGTCTAGGTACGCAGGCATCTATGGAGAGCAAACTGTTGCTTGTGTAACAAGCTCCCCCTCTCCACGCATCCAATGAACCAATGGAACGGCAGAGACTGATGCAGTTTGGCACCAGCAGCGTTGAACTCATCATAGACTGCCTTAGGAATTCCAGCTCAGTATTGTTCTTCAGGGTTTACTCCCTAGGCCTTCCCCAAGAGTGGATATAGCCACAGGGCAGCAGAGGCTTGAGATCAGAGGTTTCCTTCTAGATGGTCAGCCAACCACAGCTGATGAGTCACATCTGTACTGCTGCCTTAACGTAACAAATCTCACATCCTATGAAATATGGACAATAAACTGATTCTAATTCTGAGCTTCTAAACAAACGGGAGGAAGATACCCCTTGTACCATTGGAGTTTTTGTTTTGTAAGAGCCTACATGGTTGATTGCAATCCTTTAGAAAGGGAACCTGGAACCCCCTCATCTCCTTCAATTTCACAATCTAATTGACTCTCAATGTCCAATGTAAAAGTGCAGAAGATGATTATTTTTCAAGAAGATGCCTTCTTGCCTACCAACGTACTAAATTAATTACTAAAGATGGGCAACAAATTTTGCCATCTTTGCCAGCAACCAGAGAATTCAAGAACTCCCAGATATTCCTGCATTGTGTTTTAAATATAATTCAGACTATGCAAGCAAAATCTGCTGGGCATATTGTTTCTAGTAACATGGGTAATTGCAAACTGAGTTAAGTGTAAATAAACTCAAAGTAGAAACATCCTCCTGATTAGACTGGTTGTTGGGAATGTTTGAGATGTGTATAAAATGTTTTTTAATTCACGGTCTGTTAATGAAAATGTGTGTGCCCTAGTATTGCTGTGTGATTCTTTTCTGATTCTTGATTCATCAACATCATTATACTCCCATTCGTATGATGTGGGTGATCATGGTTTTCCATCTGTCTTTAATCTGAGAAGTTCTAATAAACTCTTCAAAACTTTTGCCTGTCCATCCCTTGATGTAACTTATGAACGTCATGTGCTGTCGACAGCGACTTTTCTTTCCACCAATTTTTCCTATAGCTGCAAGACGTTCGAGCTTCTCTTTCTTCAGTACATGTCCCAGAAATTCCAGCTGCTGTTTCCTGATTGAGTTCAGCTCTCTTCTTATTCCGGCTTTACACGACACTTCCTCATTTGTTACTCTGTCCTTCCGTGATATCATCATCATCCTTCTCAAAAACCACATTTCTGTAGCCTCAAGTTTTCCCTCATTTTGCTTTGATATTGTCCAACATTCGCTTCCATATGTTAGTGTGGAATGAACACAGCATTGCAACACTGAGTTTCGTACCAATAGAAATGTTATTCCTTAGTCTCTGGTTTGATTTGTGTTTCTAAAATGCTTCCTCTTTTGCAGTGACGCCTTTGCAAAATTGCTGGAGTCTGGTGAACTAAAGATGAGTTCAATCAAAGTGGACAGAATCAGTATTTCATTTCAACTACTTCTGGCAAAGATTTGTTTTCATCACCACTTCTCTGGTACTTTTGTATTTCTTAGTTCGGATTTGTTTCTTGAGCTTCCTCGCAACCACTTGAGAATCATTTGAATGTGCATGACCCATTTACAGCTGACGTAGTACTGTCGGAGTTGGCTGGAAATTCACTGAATAGAAATAATAGCTGCATGAAATACCCATTCCAAGTCACCGAAGAGCATTCTAGGCCCATAGAAAACGCTCTCTTATTCCCTGTTTAACATTGTGAAAGAAGCAAGGATCATACTGGTTGAATGCTGTTCTCTGTCATCAGTTTCTTTCAAGTGGACAAAGTGTTTTTGGATTAACGTTTTAACTTGAACCTTTTCTCTCCCCATGCATTTTCTTGCTAGCTCTTTTTTGATTTCAATAATACGTGAACTTGACACGTATGCAGTGTTGTATCTGTTATGCCCAAATGCTGGTTCCCATTGAAATTGTTTGAATCTAGTGCATCTTTTGTACGATACAATAGAAACTCATCCTTACTTTTAGTCTTCATAATGCATAACGTGACAGTTGTCACAGAAAGACTCATCATCAGACTAGGTAATTCTAAGGCTTGTGTAGTGGGTTGAACATAACCCTTTGCATGAAGCTGGCATATTGTTAATTTCCTGTGAAACTGAATTCTCATTCTTCCCAAAGCAGTGAAGACTGAAGTTCTTTTCTCAGTTTTACTGATCTATTTGCATTCAAAGCATCATCTTTCAATTCTACTTCAGATACTAGCAATTCATTAATAATAGTTACACTGATAGTTTTATGTAATCAAGTTTGGACACTGTTCCAAATGATTGTAAAAGTCATCTTAAAATTCTGGCCAGAACATGCTTCTTGTATATTTGCAAGAATTTTGCCAGAAATGCGTTACCTTGCAGATAGTGCAGAAAATGAGCACTCAAAATGCACTTGCCAACAAATCTTTAGTCAGGGACCTGTTATTTAATGAAAGGGATAACTGTTCTCATTTGGAAGTTGATCTCTCACACTCACTCTTTCATCATTCAAATTGTCCTTGTATTGATGTTTTTCAAGATCATCAGCACCTTATTTCACCAAAGTGGAAAATGTCTACAGTTTAATCACAGGAAAAGTGATCAGGTTTTAGCTTTATTGATTCATTTTTTTTTTATTGGTGTACAAAGTCTTCAGGTTGTTATCTGGATGTGATGTGGTTCATTATCTTCTGAAGAATGTCATATCTTGGTTAAATACGGTTGTGGAAGTTTAGGTTATAATAAAGAGCAGTTCCAATTATCCCAATACAACAATATTCACTTGTTGTGACTACCCACAGCATCTTTTAGTCTCCCTAAGTTATGTAATAAATTTCTACAATAATAATTCCTTTAAGTTTACTATTCCCTACTTTATAAAAACGCTTCATATTTTGTTCTAGAAACAGGAGAGTTTGACAGTAAAATGTTTCTTTTGCATTCTTTTAGTTGTGGAACGTATCAATTCATGTGCGTCTATGTATAGTCGTTCCATCCAGGGTCATCACATGTGTCTTTTGGTGAAAATGGTGAGTATGAATCAATAACAGGAAAATTGTGATATAAGCATTACCTAACCCCCACCAGCTATCGAAAACCAGCCTGTGATGCCATCATTGTAATCTGATCATTTTGTCCCATTTAAGTTGGCTGTGTGAATTAGGCACTTGCTTTGAGGTGTGGGAACATTCAAAACTCTCTAACAATCTTTTTTTTTCCATTTTGCATCTCTCATAGATGTTTACTTTGCTTGTTGCAGGGTGACCTTATTGTTTTGTTTCCCATACGTTGAGAATAAGGTATTTAAAGTCACAGAGCAACCAAGCACGGATACAGGCCCTACTGCCAAACCAGTCCACTGTGCCCAACCACCTAGTTCAAATTTTCTGCATTTAGCCCATATCCTCTAAGCCAAGGGTTCCCAACCTGGGGCTTAACCTCGCTTAATGGTATTGGTCCATGCTCTAGCCATGTCCTTTTATGGAAAAACTTAGCTCTCCGGGCACTTTTAAATCTTTCCCCTTTCACCATAAAACTAAGCCCCCTAGTTCTGAACTCCCATACCCTGCAGAAAAGACTGTGACCATCCGTCATATCTATGTCTTATAATTTTAAACTTTTTTGTAAGGTCACACCTTATTCTCCTACATTCCAAGGAGTAAAGATCCGGCCTGACCAACCTCTTCCTATGATTCAGGCCTTTTAGTCCTGGCAATATCCTGGTAAATCTTTTCTGCACTGTTTCCAGTTTAATCACACCTTGCCTACAACAGGATGACCTAAACTGTACATGTTATTCCAAGTACAAGTCAACAACAATTTGTATGTAATGCAATGTAGTGTCCCAACTCTGATAATTAAGGTCCTTTTTCATCACTGAGCTGTACTTTCAACAATTTATGCACTTGTATTCCACGTAAAGCACACAAAATGCTGGAGAAACTCAGCAGGTTGGGCAGTGGAATGGAAGGGAATGAAGAGTGGCTGTTTTGGGCTGAGACCCTTCATTAGGAATGGAAAGGAAGGGGCAAGAAGCCAAAGAAAGAAGATAAGTGGATGTACGAACAAGCAGGGGAATGAAATGAGAACCTGGGAGGTGACAGGTGGGAAAGGTAAAGGGCCAAAGATGAAGACTCGTATTCCAAAGTCCTTCCATTGCATTACACTCCCTAGAGCCCTACATTCATAGTTGCTTCAGTAACTGCATAGTCCTTGTGCTCAAAGATGTTAGTATTTTTTGGGATTAGGTAGACATTGTTAATATGGTAATAAAGATCCATTTGGTTTAAAAATTTTAAGACCCCCCTCCCACTGAAAGTCACCAAATCGGATGTGTGTTTTGAGAGCATGGAACAGGTAATTCAAATCAATATTTTATGGTTTGTGTAATCATTTGGGTTGCTTTCCTCTCCTTTCTACTTCATAAGAATTAAGTCCAGAGTTTATTCCATTGTTAGTAGATGTTGTCTTATCATTCCTCCTTGGAAGCCTGTGTGAGATGAGCTATGGCAGATCATCTGCCTATGAGACAGCTATTCTGCAGACACTGACAGTTGTCTGCCAGTGAAAGGCTGTAGGTACCATATATCAATCCATATTGCCTGAGGTTCTCCCTCCTCTGACTTGATAACGCTTTGGCGGTCTAGATGCGATCATAGAAACCTAAGATTGTTGCACAGGTGAACAAGCACACATGAGTAGATCTGAAATTAATTGTCTCATTAGTTCATTCAGCAGTGACAAATGTTAACATTTGATTCTAATTGCTGAGGATAGTAGTGTAATTGCAATTTCTGGCTTAATTAGGGAGCTTGGGATTTCAAAGTAAATTTATTATCTAAGTACTTATATGTCACCATATACAACCCTGAGATTCATTTTTTTTGCATACATACTCAGTAAGTACAAGACCCGTATAGAATCAATGAAAGACCTTACCCAACAGGACAGGCAAACAGCCAATGTGCAAAAGGTTCGATCACAAACAAGAGAAAATCTGCAGATGCTGGAAATCCAGGCAATGCACACACAATGCTGGAAGAATTCAGCGGGCCAGGCAGCAACTATGGGCAAGGGTAAACAGTGGATGTTTCGGGGCCGAGACCCTTGGTCAGGATTTGATTTACTCTTTTCCATAGATGCTGTCTGGCCTGCTGAGTTTCTCCAGCATTTTGTGTATTGCCGAAGATTCAAGGCTGTTTAATGTCATTGTTCTGGATTCTTTAAAAAAAGAGTTAGATAGAGCTCTTAAAGATAGCGGAGTGAAGGGGATACGGGGAGAAGGCAGGAGAAGGATACTGATTGTGGATGATCAGCCATGATCACAGTGAATGGCGGTGCTGGCTCGGAGGGCTGAATGGCCTACTCCTGCACCTATTGTCTATTGTTCAGTGCACGAGTACAAAGGAGAACAAAATGATTGTTACTCCGATCTGATGCAATATAATAACATCACAATAAACCTAAAAAACAAAAAAAGATAAAATATAAAGCAATGCTACAAAACACAATATACAAGTACTTGTCTGAGTATGGCCATCTATATATAAGGTAGCAAAGATATCTGAACATAGGGTGACACTTGACAGGAAGTGATAAAGTGATTAAATGATTCTTGGCAAGAGGAACTCTTCTAGGTAGCAGCAGGGCTGATAAAAATATAATAGGACAGTATCGGTGTAGGCATGAGGTGTGAAGTGTTAGTATAAAATGACAGTGCTGAGGAGCTGTGCAGAGGAGAGGTTGATGTGGATGTAGTGGTGTTGAGGCAGGTTAATGTGAAGAGGTGTTGATCAGCTTGATGGCTTGGGGAAAACAACTGTTTATGAGTCTGGTGGTCCTGGAGTGCATGCTTGCTTAAGCCCATTACCTGCTACTGGGGCATAGGCTGCCAACAGCAGCTCGCCCAGAGTCCTCTATCCTGGCCCAGTCTTTCAAGTTATCCTCAGGTGTAGCATACTTCACAGATCCTTCCTCTCCCAGGGGTGAGAACTTTGGAGCTTCTGTTGGCATTTCTGTAGAGCTGGGTTTTTCACAGGATGGTTTTGTTAGCCCCATGCCCAGCTCTCCCTCCTTTCGCAGGTGGAGTTGGAGTAGATATGCTCTAGCCTTTGTCCTGATGGGAATGGAACAAACAGTCCATGAGCAGGGTGGGTGGGATCCTTTGTAATAATGCCAACCTTCTTCCGACACCTTTCTGTATACTGAGAAGCTGTTATGAAATCGAATTTGAAAAGTGGGCTTTATCAAGTACTTCACTGGGGTGTGAATTAACTGGTCTGCATTTGTACTGAAGAATTGCAATTTCATTTTTTATAGGGTGAAAACTCTATCTCTGTGGATGGGAAATGCAGCGATTCCACTCTTCTGGGAAATCTACTAGACGAACTGAAGCAGACATTAACAGAAAGCTGCTGAGCAGTTGTAAATCACACTAGAATTGTATTATGTTCTTCCTTGAAAGCATGAACTACATACCACAAGGCATGTGCATTATTTATCTCCACAATCATTTGCAGTTAGACATTCTGATTGCGTGTTCAAGTTTTTTTTTTGTTTCCTTTTGGCCGCTACCAACACAGTTTCACCCTGATCCCATAATGCAGCCATGTGTATTATATACTGGTTACTGAGACCAGCAGACATTTAAATATTCAGACTCTTAGAGTGTATTGAACTTGATTTGTGTATTTCAAATTGATAACTGCATTCCTCAAGAGTTGAACTGTAGCGATGCTGTGCAAACAGCATTGAACCCAAAGTAGTCTGCCAGCCTGTGTCCAGAGACTGAACATTTACTTTCAATTTGTCTTTCTTCAGTGTTTATTCCTCAAATAGTGGTGTTTTGTTTGATGGTCAAAACTGTCAGATTAGCATGTAAAATACTCTTGTAGAATTCTGTGTGTTTATTCTAGGATTTTGAACAACGTGTTTAAAATAATTTACTATAAACATTCCCTCTTGGAGAAAAATTGATGAGCTGCTGTATCTTTTGTGTCGATAAACCAATAAAAATGTAAAATCTGTCCTGCCTTCTGCTTTTTTCAGGCACTTTTGTCTATTTTTCACTGCACTGGATGTTTCTTAAATCCTTGAAAGTAGATTTTTAACAGAGGGATTAACTTTTATTTTTTCCACATTGATTCGAAGAAGGAGTCTGAGAGTCTGAGTGGGAGTGCCGAAAAAGAGATTTTTGAAATTTTCGTTATTTTTTTTTCTCCAACGGCTTTCTGAGAGGCGGGACTGCGCAGGCGTGTGACGTCGGGCAGTGCAGCGCGGCAGATTTAAAAGGGCAGACATCCTGCTTCGGATTTGATTCGAAGAAGGAGTCTGAGAGTCTGAGTGGGAGTGCCGAAAAAGAGATTTTTGAAATTTTCGTTATTTTTTTTTCTCCAACGGCTTTCTGAGAGGCGGGACTGCGCAGGCGTGTGACGTCGGGCAGTGCAGCGCGGCAGATTTAAAAGGGCAGACATCCTGCTTCGGATTTGATTCGAAGAAGGAGTCTGAGTGGGAGTGCCGAAAAAGAGATTTTTGAAATTTTCGTTATTTTTTTTTCTCCAACGGCTTTCTGAGAGGCGGGACTGCGCAGGCGTGTGACGTCGGGCAGTGCAGCGCGGCAGATTTAAAAGGGCAGACATCCTGCTTCGGATTTGATTCGAAGAAGGAGTCTGAGAGTCTGAGTGGGAGTGCCGAAAAAGAGATTTTTGAAATTTTCGTTATTTTTTTTTCTCCAACGGCTTTCTGAGAGGCGGGACTGCGCAGGCGTGTGATGTCGGGCAGTGCAGCGCGGCAGATTTAAAAGGGCAGACATCCTGCTTCGGATTTGATTCGAAGAAGGAGTCTGAGAGTCTGAGTGGGAGTGCCGAAAAAGAGATTTTTGAAATTTTCGTTATTTTTTTTTCTCCAACGGCTTTCTGAGAGGCGGGACTGCGCAGGCGTGTGACGTCGGGCAGTGCAGCGCGGCAGATTTAAAAGGAACAGAGCCTCATAGAGCGGGCAGCGTAGTTTGCGGGCGGCGGAGTGAGCCGGGAGCAGAGTGAAGACTTAAGGGCTTCGGCTCACCGGGCTTAGGCGGAAGCGGGTGAGGCGAGGAAGGTTTGACATTCATTTTCTGTTGCTATTTGAGGAGAGGGGCATTATGACTGTGAGGGCAGTTTGCTGTTCTCGGTGTCGGATGTGGGAGGCCCTGGAGTCTCCAAGCCTCCCGGACGTCTACATCTGCGCCAAGTGCATCGAGATGCAGCTCCTAAGGGACCGCGTTACGGAACTGGAGCTGCAGCTCGATGACCTTCGTCTGGTCAGGGAGAGTGAGGAGGTGATAGAGAGGAGTGGAAGGCAGGTGGTCACGCCGGGGCCACGGGAGGCAGACAAGTGGGTCACGGTTAGGAGGGGGAAGGGGAAAAGGAAGGTGATGGGGAGTACCCCGGCGGCTGTGCCCCTTAACAACAGGTACTCCTGTTTGAGTACTGTTGGGGGGGACAGCTTACCCGGGGGAAGCGACAGTGGCCCTGCCTCCGGCACAGAGTCTGGCCCTGTAGCTCAGAAGGGTAGGGCAAGGAAGAGGAGGGCAGTTGTGATAGGGGACTCGATAGTAAGGGGGTCAGATAGGCGATTCTGTGGACGCAGTCCAGAGACTCGGATGGTAGTTTGCCTCCCTGGTGCCAGGGTCCGGGATATTTCTGATCGTGTCCAAGATATCCTGAAGTGGGAGGGTGAAGAGCCAGAGGTCCTGGTACATATAGGTACCAATGACATAGGTAGGAAAAGGGATGAGGTCCTGAAAGAAGAATATAGGGAGCTAGGAAGGGAGTTGAGAAAAAGGACCGCAAAGGTAGTAATCTCGGGATTACTGCCTGTGCCACGCGACAGTGAGAGTAGGAATGCGATGAGGTGGAGGATAAATGCGTGGCTGAGGGATTGGAGCAGGGGGCAGGGATTCAAGTTTTTGGATCATTGGGACCTCTTTTGGCGCAGGTGTGACCTGTACAAAAAGGACGGGTTACACTTAAATCCTCGGGGGACCAATATCCTGGCAGGGAGATTAGCGGGGGCTACTGAGGTGACTTTAAACTAGAATGGTTGGGGGGTGGGAATCAAATTAAAGCGGCTAGGTGTGAGGAGGTTAGTTCACAACAGAGGGATGGGAACCAGTGCAGAGAGACAGAGGGGTGTAAAGTGAGCGTAGAAGCAAAAAGTACAAAGGGGAAAAGTAAAAGTGGCAGGCCGACAAATCCAGGGCAAGCATTAAAAAGGGCTAAGAGAGTTGTAAAAGAGTGCCTGAAGGCTTTATGTGTCAATGCAAGGAGTATTCGTAATAAGGTGGATGAATTGAAAGTGCAGATTGTTATTAATGATTATGATATAGTTGGGATCACAGAGACATGGCTCCAGGGTGACCAGGGATGGGAGCTCAACGTTCAGGGATATTCAATATTCAGGAGGGATAGACACGAAGGAAGGGGAGGTGGGGTGGCGTTGCTGGTTAAAAAAGAGATTAACGCAATAGAAAGGAAGGACATAAGCCGGGAAGATGTGGAATCGATATGGGTAGAGCTGCGTAACACTAAGGGGCAGAAGACGCTGGTGGGAGTTGTGTACAGGCCACCTAACAGTAGTAGTGAGGTCGGAGATGGTATTAAACAGGAAATTAGAAATGTGTGCAATAAAGGAACAGCAGTTATAATGGGTGACTTCAATCTACATGTAGACTGGGTGAACCAAATTGGTAAAGGTGCTGAGGAAGAGGATTTCTTGGAATGTATGCGGGATGGTTTTTTGAACCAACATGTCGAGGAACCGACTAGAGAGCAGGCTATTCTGGACTGGGTTTTGAGCAATGAGGAAGGGTTAATTAGCGATCTTGTCGTGAGAGGCCCCTTGGGTAAGAGTGACCATAATATGGTGGAATTCTTCATTAACATGGAGAGTGACGTAGTTAATTCAGAAACAAAGGTTCTGAACTTAAAGAGGGGTAACTTTGAAGGTATGAGACATGAATTAGCTAAGATAGACTGGCAAATGACACTTCAAGGATTGACGGTGGATATGCAATGGCAGGCATTTAAAGGTTGCATGGATGAACTACAACAATTGTTCATCCCAGTTTGGCAAAAGAATAAATCAAGGAAGGTAGTGCACCCGTGGCTGACAAGAGAAATTAGGGATAGTATCAATTCCAAAGAAGTAGCATACAAATTAGCCAGAGAAAGTGGCTCACCTGAGGACTGGGAGAAATTCAGAGTTCAGCAGAGGAGGACAAAGGGCTTAATTAGGAAGGGGAAAAAAGATTATGAGAGAAAACTGGCAGAGAACATAAAAACGGACTGTAAAAGCTTTTATAGATATGTAAAAAGGAAAAGACTGATAAAGACAAATGTAGGTCCCCTGCAAACAGAAACAGGTGAATTGATTATGGGGAGCAAGGACATGGCAGACCAATTGAATAATTACTTTGGTTCTGTCTTCACTAAGGAGGACATAAATAATCTTCCAGAAATAGTAAGGGACAGAGGGTCCAGTGAGATGGAGGAACTGAGCGAAATACATGTTAGTAGGGAAGTGGTGTTAGGTAAATTGAAGGGATTGAAGGCAGATAAATCCCCAGGGCCAGATGGTCTGCATCCCAGAGTGCTTAAGGAAGTGGCCCAAGAAATAGTGGATGCATTAGTGATAATTTTTCAAAACTCGTTAGATTCTGGACTAGTTCCTGAGGATTGGAGGGTGGCTAATGTAACCCCACTTTTTAAAAAAGGAGGGAGAGAGAAACCGGGGAATTATAGGCCGGTTAGCCTAACGTCGGTGGTGGGGAAACTGCTGGAGTCAGTTATCAAGGATGTGATAACAGCACATTTGGAAAGCGGTGAAATGATCGGACAAAGTCAGCATGGATTTGTGAAAGGAAAATCATGTCTGACGAATCTCATAGAATTTTTTGAGGATGTAACTAGTAGAGTGGATAGGGGAGAACCAGTGGATGTGGTATATTTGGATTTTCAAAAGGCTTTTGACAAGGTCCCACATAGGAGATTAGTGTGCAAACTTAAAGCACACGGTATTGGGGGTAAGGTATTGGTGTGGGTGGAGAATTGGTTAGCAGACAGGAAGCAAAGAGTGGGAATAAACGGGACCTTTTCAGAATGGCAGGCGGTGACTAGTGGGGTACCGCAAGGCTCAGTGCTGGGACCCCAGTTGTTTACAATATATATTAATGACTTGGATGAGGGAATTAAATGCAGCATCTCCAAGTTTGCGGATGACACGAAGCTGGGTGGCAGTGTTAGCAGTGAGGAGGATGCTAAGAGGATGCAGGGTGACTTGGATAGGTTGGGTGAGTGGGCAAACTCATGGCAGATGCAATTTAATGTGGATAAATGTGAAGTTATCCACTTTGGTGGCAAAAATAGGAAAACAGATTATTATCTGAATGGTGGCCGATTAGGAAAAGGGGAGGTGCAACGAGACCTGGGTGTCATTATACACCAGTCATTGAAAGTGGGCATGCAGGTACAGCAGGCGGTGAAAAAGGCGAACGGTATGCTGGCATTTATAGCGAGAGGATTCGAGTACAGGAGCAGGGAGGTACTACTGCAGTTGTACAAGGCCTTGGTGAGACCACACCTGGAGTATTGTGTGCAGTTTTGGTCCCCTAATCTGAGGAAAGACATCTTTGCCATAGAGGGAGTACAAAGAAGGTTCACCAGATTGATTCCTGGGATGGCAGGTCTTTCATATGAAGAAAGACTGGATGAACTGGGCTTGTACTCGTTGGAATTTAGAAGATTGAGGGGGGATCTGATTGAAACGTATAAGATCCTAAAGGGATTGGACAGGCTAGATGCAGGAAGATTGTTCCCGATGTTGGGGAGGTCTAGAACGAGGGGTCACAGTTTGAGGATAGAGGGGAAGCCTTTTAGGACCGAGGTTAGGAAAAACTTCTTCACACAGAGAGTGGTGAATCTGTGGAATTCTCTGCCACAGCAAACTGTTGAGGCCAGTTCATTAGCTATGTTTAAAAGGAAGTTAGATATGGCCCTTGTGGCTACAGGGGTCAGGGGGTATGGAGGGAAGGCTGGGTTCTGAGTTGGATGATCAGCCATGATCATAATAAATGGCGGTGCAGGCTCGAAGGGCCGAATGGCCTACTCCTGCACCTATTTTCTATGTTTCTATGTTTCTATGAAACATACAGTGAAATGCATCGATTGCAGGAAGGATGTGCGGGGCAGTCCACAAGGGCCACCTTGCTTCCGGCACCAAGACAGCACGGCCATAGCTTACTAACCATAACCCAGACATCTTTGGAATTTTGGAGGAAACCCACGCAGTCACAGAGAGAATGTACGAGCTCCTTACAGACAGCGATGGGAATCGTACCTCAATTTTTTTTCAATTGGCGCTGTAAAGCTTTACACTAACCACAGTGTTACTTTGAACTTTGTGCCACCCTATTTAAACTTTTTAGTCAAAGTACATATGTGTCCCCATATACAACCCTGAGATTCATTTCACAAACGAGAAAATCTGCAGATGCTGGAAATCTGAGCAATACACACAAAGTGCTGGAGGAACTCGGCAGGCCAGACAGCATCTATGGAAAAGAGTACAGTCGACATTTAGGCCGAAAGCCTTCGGCAGGACTGGAGGAGAAAAAGGTAAGGGGGAGGGGAGACAGAAACACCAGGCGATAGGTGAAACTTGGAGGGGGAGGGATGAAGCAAAGATCTAGGAAGTTGCAAAAGACAAAAGGCCATGGAAGAAAGGGGGGGGGGGCCAGAGAGCACCAGACTGAGGCAATGGGTGGACAAGGAGATAACATGAGAGATGGAAAATGGTGAAGGGGAGGCGGGGTGGAGGCATTACTGGAAGTTTGAGAAATCAATGTTCATGCCATCAGGCTAGAGGCTACCCAAGCAGAATACAAGGTGGTGCTCCTCCAACCTAAGTGTGGCCTTATCCCGACATGGATGGGAAGTGGAATTAAAATGGGTGACCACTGGGAGGTCCTGCTTGTTCTGGCGGATGGAGCTGTAGCATTGAATTGAATTGACTTTATTACTTATACCTTTCATATATATGAGGAGTAAAAATCTTTCCATTACATCTCCATCTGAATGTGCAATTTATAGTAATTTATAATAAATATTATGTACAACAGGATAGAACCATAGAAACTACAGCACAGAAACAGGCCCTTTGGCCCTTCTTGGCTGTGCCGAACCATTTTCTGCCTAGTCCCACTGACCTGCACACGGACCATATCCCTCCATACACCTCCCATCCATGTATCTGTCCAATTTATTCTTAAATGTTAAAGAAGAACCCGCATTTACCACCTCGTCTGGCAGCTCATTCCATAATCCCACCACTTTCTGTGTGAAGAAGCCCCCCCCAATGTTCCCTTTAAACTTTTCCCCCCTCACCCTTAACCCATGTCTTCTGGTTTTTTTCTCCCCTTGCCTCAGTGGAAAAAGCCTGCTTGCATTTACTCTATCTATACCCATCATAATTTTATATACCTCTATCAAATCTCCCCTCATTCTTCTACACTCCAGGGAATAAAGTCCTAACCTATTCAACCTTTCTCTGTAACTGAGTTTCTCAAGTCCCGGCAACATCCTTGTAAACCTTCTCTGCACTCTTTCAACCTTATTTATATCCTTCCTGTAATTTGGTGACCAAAACTGAACACAATACTCCAGATTCGGCCTCACCAATGCCTTATACAACCTCATCATAACATTCCAGCTCTTATACTCAATACTTTGATTAATAAAGGCCAATGTACCAAAAGCTCTCTTTACGACCTTACCTACCTGTGACGACACTTTTAGGGAATTTTGTATCTGTATTCCCAGATCCCTCTGTTCCACTGCACTCCTCAGTGCTTTACCATTAACCCTGTATGTTCTACGTTGGTTTGACCTTCCAATGTGCAATACCTCACACTTGTCAGTATTAAACTCCATCTGCCATTTTTAAGCCCATTTTTCCAGCTGGTCCAAGTCCCTCTGCAGGCTCTGAAAACCTTCCTTACTGTCTACTACACCTCCAATCTTTGTATCATCAGCAAACTTGCTGATCCAATTTACCACATTATCATCCAGATCATTGATATAGATGACAAATAACAATGGACCCAGCACTGATCCCTGTGGCACACCACTAGTCACAGGCCTCCACTCAGAGAAGCAATTCTCGACCACCACTCTCTGGCTTCTTCCATCGAGCCAATGTCTAATCCAATTTACCACCTCTCCATGTATACCTAGCGACTGAATTTTCCTAACCAACCTCCCATGCGGGATCTTGTCAAAGGCCTTACTGAAGTCCATATAGACAATATCCACTGCCTTCCCTTCATCCACTTTCCTGGTAACCTCCTCGAAAAACTCCAACAGATTGGTCAAACATGACCTACCACACACAAAGCCATGTTGACTCTCCCTATTAAGCCCCTGTCTATCCAAATGCTTGTAGATTCTGTCTCTTAGTACTCCCTCCAATAACTTACCTACTACTGACGTTAAACTCACCGGCCTATAATTTCCCGGATTACTTTTCGATCTTTTTTTAAACAACGGAACAACATGAGCCACTCTCCAATCCTCCGGCACTTCACCCGTAGACAGCGACATTTTAAATATTTCTGCTAGAGCCCCCGCAATTTCAACACTAGTCTCCTTCAAGGTCCGAGGGAACACTCTGTCAGGTCCCGGGGATTTATCCACTTTAATTTTCCTCAAGACAGCAAGCACCTCCTCCTTTTCAATCTGTACAGTTTCCATGGTCTCACTACTTGATTCCCTCAATCCCATAGATTTCATGCCAGCTTCCTTAGTAAATACAGGTGCAAAAAACCTATTTAAGATCTCCCCCATTTCCTTTGGTTCCGCACAAAGCCGACCACTCTGATCTTCAAGAGGACCAATTTTATCCCTTACAATCCTTTTGCTCTTAATATACTTGTAAAAGCTCTTTGGATTATCCTTCACTTTGACTGCCAAGGCAACCTCATGTCTTCTTTTAGCCCTCCTGATTTCTTTCTTAAGTATTTTCTTGCACTTCTTATACTCCTCAAGCACCTGATTTACCCCCTGTTTCCTACACATTTCATACAACTCCCTCTTCTTTATCAGAGTTGCAATATCCCTTGAGAACCAAGGTTCCTTATTCCTATTCAATTTGCCTTTAATCCTGACAGGAACATACAAACTCTGCACGCTCAAAATTTCCCCTTTGAAGGCTTCCCACCTACCAATCACATCTTTGCCAGAGAACAACCTGTCCCAATCCACGCTCTTTAGATCCTTTCTCATTTCTTCAAATTTGGCCTTCTTCCAGTTCAGAACCTCAACCCTAGGACCAGATCTATCCTTGTCCATGATCAAATTGAAACTAATGGTGTTATGATCACTGGAACCAAAGTGCTCCCCTACACAGACTTCTGTCACTTGCCCTAATTCGTTTCCTAACAGGAGATCCAATATTGCATCCCCTCTAGTTGGTCCCTCTATATACTGATTTAGAAAACTTTCCTGAACACATTTTACAAACTCTAAACCATCTAGACCCCTAACAGTATCCCAATCAATGTATGGAAAATTAAAATCCCCTACCACCACAACTTTGTTTCCTGCAGTTGCCTGCTATCTCTCTGCAGATTTGCTCTTCCAAGTCTCGTTGACTATTGCGTAGTCTGTAATACAATCCCACTAATGTGGCCATACCTTTCCTGTTTCTCAGCTCCACCCATAAGGACTCAGTAGACAAGCCCTCTAATCTGTCCTGCCTGAGCACTGCTGTAATATTTTCCCTAACAAGCAATGCTACTCCCCCACCTTTCATTCCTCTGCCTCGATCACATCTGAAACATCGGCACCCTGGAATATTAAGCTGCCAGTCCTGCCCCTCCTGTAGCCAAGTTTCACTAATTGCTACAAGATCATAATTCCACGTGTCAATCCACGCTCTCTCTCAACTCATCCGCCTTCCCCGCAATACTCCTAGCATTGAAATATATACACCTCAGAAGATTTTTACCACCACTCACAACCTTTCTATCAGCGGATTTGCTTAAACTTTCAATGTCATTTATTTTCACCCCAGCCACACTGTTAGCTCTGGCACTCTGGTTCCCATCCCCCTGCGAATCTAGTTTAAAGCCTCCCCAATAGCACTAACAAACCTCCCTGAAAGGATATTGGTTCCCCCTGTGGTTCAAGTGTAACCTGTCTCTCTTGTACAGGTCCCACCTGCCCCAGAAGAGGTCCCAATGATCCTGAAATCTGATAGTCAATGTAAGATAGAAATACAGTTGTGTCAGCTTGAATTAATCAGTCTGATGGCCTGGTGGAAGAAGCTGTCCCGGAGCCTGTTGGTCCTGGCTTTTATGCTGCGGTACCGTTTTCCGGATGGTAGCAGCTGGAACAGTTTGTGGTTGGGGTGACTGGGGTCCCCAATAATCCTTCGGGCCCTATTTACACACCTGTCTGTAAATATCTACAGATGTTCTGGGCTGTCTGCACCACTCTCTGCAGAATCCTGCAATTGAGGGAAGTACAGTTTCCATTCCAGGCAGTGATGCAGCTAGTCAGGATACTCTCAATTGTGCCCCTGTAGAAAGTTCTTAGGGTCTGAGGACCCATACCAAACTTCTTCAACTGTCTGAGGTGAAAGAGGTGCTGTTGTGCCTTTTTCACCACACAGCTGGTATGTACAGACCACCACGTGAGATCCTCTGTGGTGTGTATGCCAAGGTACTTAAAGCTGATCACCCTCCCAACCCCAGATCCATTGAGGTCAATGGGAGTTAACCTGTCTCCATTCCTCCTGTAGTCCACAACCAGCATTTTTGTTTTTATGACATTGAGGGCGAGGTTGTTTTCTTGACACCATTCTGCCATGGTGATGACTTTTCTGTAGGCTGCCTCATTATTATTTGAGATTAGGCCAATCAGTGTAGTGTTGTCAGCAAATTTAATGAGCAGATTGGAGCTGTGGGTGGCAACACAGTCATGGGTATACAGAGAGTAAAGAATGGGGACTTAGTACACAGGTGAGGGAGCCCACTCTTGCCGCCTGCTGGCGATCTGACATGCCCAGCAAAGTGGTCTCTCAATCTACACTAGGCCACACCGGGAGCACTGAACACAGTATATCACCCCAACAGACTCACAGTGGTAACCGTCCCACACTTTTGCTACACTACAACGATGACTGCATTGGTGCTGCTTCTGCGCCCATGCCTCCAATTTCAACCCTTCCCTCAAATTTCCCTTCCCTTTCTTGATCTAGCTGTCTCTGTCTCCAGAGAACGCTTATCCACTTATGTCTATTATAAACCAACGGACTCTCAAAGCAACCTGGACTATACCTCTTCCCACCCTGCTACTTGAAAAAATACCATCCCCTTCTCTCAGTTCCTTCCGTCTCTGCTGCATCTGCTCCCAGGGTGAGGCTTTTCATTCTAGAACAAAGGAGATGTCCTTTTTTAAAGAAAGGGGCTTCCCTTCCTTCATCATCAACACTGTCTCAACCGCTTCTCTTCTGCTTCAAGCATGTCTGCTCTTACCCCATCCTCCCGCTACCCTACCAGGGATAGGGTTTCTTTTGTCCTCACCTACCACCCCACCAGCCTCCGCGTCCAGCACATAATTCTCAGAAATTTCTGCCACCTCCAGTGGATCCCACCACCAAACACATCTTTCTCTCCTCCCCACTTTCTAGTTTTCTGCAGGAATCGCTCCCTACGCAACTCCCTTGTCTATTCATCCCTCCCCACTAAACGCCCTCCTGGCACTTATCCTTGCAAGCAGAACAAGTGCTACACCCCTCCCTCACTACCATTCAGGGCGCCAAACGTCCTTCCAGGTGAGGTGACGCTTCACCTGTGAGTCTGTTGGGGTCATGTACTGTGTTCGGTGCTGCTGGTGTGGCCTCCTGTATATCGGTAAGACCCATCATAGGTTGGGAGACCGTTTGCCAGAACAAATGGAATCTCCCAGAGGCCACCCATTTTAATTCCACTTCCCATTCCCTTTCCGATATGTCCATCCATGGCCTCCTTCACTGTCGGGATAAGGACACACTTGGGTTGAAGGAACAACACCTTTTATTCCGTTTGGGTAGCCTCCAACCTGATGGCATGAACATCGATTTCTCAAACTTCCAATAATGCCTCCACCTCCCTCCCCCTTCACCATTTCCCATCCCCTTGTCCCTCTTTCATATCTCCTTGCCCACCCATTGCCTCCCTCTGGTGCTCCACCCCTCCCCTTTCTTCTTTCATTCATGGCCTTCTATCTCTTTCATCAATCAACTTCTTAGCTCTTTGCTTCATCCCTCTCCCTCCAAATTTCACTTATCAAATCTACTCCTCAGCTTTTTTTCTCCAGTCCTGCCTAAGGGTTCGGCCTGAAACTGTGACTGTACTTTATTCCATAGCTGCTGCCTTCTGGTGATGTCATCCCCCTCCATCCTTCACCATTCTGCCATTCCTGTTCCCCTTCCTCACTTTATCTCCTGACCTGCCCATCACTTCCCTTTGGTGCTCTTCCCCCTTCCCTTTCTTCCGTGGTCTTCTACCCTCTCCAACCCTTTATCTCCTTCACCTATCAGTTTACCAGCTCTTTACTTCAACCCCTCCCTCTGTCCCGGTTTCATTTGTCATCTACCACCTTGTACTTCCACACCTCCCCCCACCTTCTTACTCTGACCTCCAATCTTTTTTTCCAGTCCTGATGAAGGGTCTTGGCTCGAAACATCAACTGTTTACTGTTTTTCCCATAGATGTTGCCTGGCCTGCTGTGTTCCTCCAGCATTTTGTGTGTGTTGCTTGGATATCCAGCATCTGCAGATTTTCTTGTTAGAATTGCTTTATTGCCAATATGAGAAACATAACAGAATTGATTGTGATTCAGTGTGAAGCATAAAACACAGGACAATACCATAACAGACAACACAATAGCAAACACCAATTTACAATGCAATAGTGCAATTAGCCATGAGCAATCAACAATTGCAAGGGTGAAAAAAAACTTATGGGAATCACATATAGGCCTCCAAATAGTAGCCAAGATATGGGGTTGAGATTGCATAGGGAGCTGGAAAGGGCATATATTAAGGGTAATGTCACAATTGTAACTGGAGACTACAATATGCAAGGATTTGGGAAAATCAGGTTGGTCTGGCATGCAAAAGGGAATTTGTTGAATGCCTACAAGATGGCATTTTAGGCAGCTTATGCTAGAGCCTTCTTGGAGAAAAACTGTCTTAGATTGAGTGTTGTGTAATAATCCAGATTTTATTAGGGAACTTAAGGTAAAGGAACCCTTAGGAGGCAGTAATCATAATATGATTGATTTCATACTGCATTTTGAGAGGGAGTAGCATAAGTCAAATGTATCAGTATCGCAATGGAATAAAGGGTATTACAGAGGCATGAGAGAGGAGGTGGATTGGAGGAGGATACTGGTGGGGATAATGGCAGAGCAGAGGTGGCTGAAGTTTCTGGGAATAGTTCACAAGGCACAGGATAGTTATGTCCCACACAAGAAGTTGTTCTCAAATGGCAAGGGTAGACAACTGTGGCTGACAAGGAAAGTTCTGAACTGCATAAAAGCCAAGGAAAGGGCATATAATGTACCAAAAGTGAGTGGAAGTTGGACGATTGGGAAATTTTTAAAATACAACAAAAAGCAACTAAAAAGTCATAAGAAGGGAAAAGATGAAATATGAGGGCAAACTAGTCAATAATATAAAGCAAGATACTAAAAGATTTTTCACTTATATGAAGAGTAAAGGGGAGGTGAGAGTTGATATTGGACCACTGGAAAATGATGCTGGTGAGGTAGTAATGGAGGACAAAGAAATGGCAGATGAACTTAACGGGGTACTTTGCATCTGTCTTCACTGTGGAAGACACTAGCAGTGTGCCAGAGGTCTGTGAGTGTCAGGGAGCACAAGTGAGTGCTGTTGCTATTGCAGAGGAAAGCGTGCTAGGCACACTGAAAAGTCTTATGATGGATGAGTGACCTGGACCAGATGGACTACATCCCAGAGTTCTGAAAGAGGTTGCTGAAGAGACAGCAGATGTATTAGTCATGATCTTTCAAGAATCATTTGATTCTGGCATGGTTCCGGAGGATTGGAAAATTGCAAATGTCACTTCACTTTTTAAGAATGGAGGAAGGCAAAAGAAAGGAAATTATATACCAGTTAGCCTAACCTCAGTGGTTGGGTAAGTGTTGGAGTCCATTATTAAGGATGAGATCTTGGGGTACTTGGAGAACAATGATAAAATAAGTAAAAGTCAGCATGGTTTCCGTAAAGGAAAATCTTACCTGATAAATCTGTTAAGGTTCTTCGAGGAAGAAACAAGTAGGGTGGACAAAGGAGAGGCAATGGATGTCATTTACTTGGATTTTCAGAAGGCATTTGATAAGGTGCATCACATGAGGCTCCTTAACAAGATAAAATCCAATGGCATTACAGGAAAGATACTAGCATGGATAGAGGAATGGCTGAAGGCTGGAGGCAGTGAGTGGGAGTAAAGGGGGCATTTTCTGGTTGGCTGCCAGTGACTAGTGGCATTCCTCATTTTTTCTCAGGAGTCAGTATTGGGACCTCAACATTGTTTATCAGTGATCTGGATAATGGAATTGATGGCTTTGTGGCAAAGTTTGCAGATGATACAAAGATAGGTGGAGGGGTAGGTAGTGCTGAGGAAGCAATGTGATTGCAGCAGGACTTTGACAAATTGGAAGAATGGGCAAAAAAATTAGCAGATGGAATACAGTGTGGGAAATGTGTGATAATGCAATTTGGGAAAAGTAACAAAAGTGTAGACTATTATCTAAATGGAAAGAAAAGTCAAACATCAGAGGTGCAACGGGACTTAGGAGTCCTCGTGCAAGACTCCCAGAAGGTTAATTTACAGGTTGAGTCTGTGGTAAAGGCGGCAAATTCAATGTTGGCATTCACTTCAAGGGGATTAGAATATAAAATCAAGGAGATAATGCTGAGACTTTATAAGACACTAGTCAGGCCACACTTGGAGTATTCCCAACAGTTTTGGGCCCCATATATCTCAGAAAGGATGTGTTGTCATTGGAGGGAGTCCAGAGGAGGTTCAGGAGGATGATTCTGGGAAGGAAGGGGTTAACATGAGGAGTGTTTGGCAGCTTTGGGCCTGTACTCACTGGAATTTAGAAGAATGCGTGGGCATCTCACTGAAACCTACCGAATGTTGAAACGATCAGACAGGGTGGATGTGGGGGGGGACGTTTCCTGTGGTGAGGGTGTCCAGAACTAGAGGGCACAGCCTCAGAATTAAGGGGCGACTCTTTTGAACAGAGGTAAGGAGATTTTTTTTTTTGGCCTGAGAGTGGTGAATCTGTGGAATACTCTGCCACAGACTGCTGTGGAGGCCAAAACCATGGGTATACTTAAAGCGAAAATTGATAGTTTCCTGATCGGTCAGGACATCAAATGACGGAGCAGAGGCGATAGGCTGAATAGATTCATTCTGCTCCTTTGTCTTATGGTCTAATTAGCAGAATGGTCACATGCACAAATGTCAACAATCAAACTTAAATAAATGTGCACATGTGAACAGACTTAATAATTATCAACAGAACAAGGAGAACAGGACGTTGTGCAGGGACATTCAGGGTCCTTTGTGCTTGATATTTTATTTGTAGGCTACTGTCTTCCAAAATCCAGTGCCTAGCCTTGGATGCCATTAAAAACATTCAGTTATTCGTGCTACTGCAGTTTGAATCAGGAAAGGAAGCTTGCATTAAAATGTCAGAAACATGACTGTGTCCAGAAAAGCACTACGCTATTACAGCTCGGGGCGTCGGAGTTCAGAGTTCAAATCTGGCATCCTCCGGAAGGAGCTTGCACGTTCTTTCCCATGTGCATGTGGGTTTCATCTGGGTGCTCTGATTTACTCCCACAGTCCAAAGACGTACTGGTCAGTAGAGTAATTGGTCATTGTAAGTTGTCCCATGATTAGGCTAGGATTAAATTGGTGGGCCGAAGGGCCTGTCTGCACAGTATCTCTAAATAAATAGGCCTTGATGCTCAACCCTCGTTTCAAGAACTTGATAAGCATGACAAGATAGGCCCAAGCCAGCATGGTTTCATGAAGGGAAGATCCTGCCTCACCAACCCATTGGAATTTTTTGAGGTAATCTCAAATAAGATTGATAAGGGAGAGGCTGTGGATGTTGTGTATTTGGATTTTCAAAAGCCCTTTGATAAGGTGCTGCATAAGAGGCTGCTTAATAAGATAAGAGCCCATGGAATTACAGGAAAGATATTGGAATGGGTGGAGCATTGGCTGATAGGCCGAAAGCAAAGGGTGGGAATAAAGGGATCCTATTCTGATTGGTTGCCGGTTACTAGTGGTGTTCCACAGGGGTCGGTGTTGGGGCCACTTCTTTTTACAATCTATACCGATGATTTAGATTATGGATTAAATGGTTTTGTGGCTAAGTTTGTGGATGACACCAAGATAGGTGGATGAGCAGGAAGTGTTGAAGAAATGGAAAGGTTGCAGAGAGACTTGGTCAGTTTAGGAGAGTGGGCATAGAAATGGCAGTTGTACATTTTGAAAGAAGAAATAATCGGACAGATTATTATTTACATGGGGAGAAAATTCAAAAATAGGAAGTGAGAAGAGACTTGGGGGTCCTCGTGCAGGATACCCTAAAGGTTAACCACCAGGTTGGATCGGCAGTAAGGAATGCAAATGCCATGTTGGCATTCATTTCAAGAGGAATAGTGTACAAGAGTAAGGAGGTGTTGATGAGGCTCTATGGGGCACTGGTGAGACCTCAATTGGAATACTGTGTGCAGTTTTGGGCCTCCTATCTTAGAAGGGATGTTCTGATGTTGGAGGGAGTTCAGAGAAGATTTACGAGGATGATTCCTGGAATGCAGGGGCTAACATATGAGAAGCGTTTGTCAGCTCTTGGATTGTATTCATTAGAGTATGGAAGAATGAGAGGGGATCTCATAGAAAAATTTTGAATGTTGAAAGGGTTGCACAGAGTAGATGCGGAAAGGCTGTTTCCCTTGGTGGGTGAGTCCAGGACAAGAGGCCACAGTCTTAGAATTAGAAGGTATCCATTTAAAACAGAGATGAGGAGAAATTTTTTTAGCCAGAGGGTCGTGGATTTGTGGAATTCGTTGCCACATACAGCTATGGAGGCCTGATCATTGAGGGTGTTTAAAGAGGAGATTGATAGGTATCTAATTAGTCAGGGTATCAAGGGATATGGGGAGAAAGCCGGAAATTGGAACTGGATGGGAGAATAGTTTAGCTCATGGTGGAGTGGCAGAGCAGACTCAATGGGCCGAATGGCCTACTTCTGCTCCTTTGTCTTGTGATCTTGTGACTTGTGACTTTCCAATTTAGCTTTTATAAAGTTACCCTGAGCAGCTAAGAGCATGTCTGCCTTTTATGTCATGTATTCGTTATAAGGAAATAGGTATATATTTTAGATCTGGGCTTGCATACTATGAGAACGGGTTATTAGTAAAGAAATTAGTCAGGAAAAAGTGATACTGATTGTGTGGACTTTCACATTGCTTAAAAGTCATTTGATTAATTCTGAAACTACACTTAAATGTGAAGCTTATGCAGATATGAGAATGAGTTCACTGAAGTAAATTGGAAAATTGGATGATGAAGATCAATAGTAGGACACTGTTGGCCAGACTTGATCATGGATATTGCATCCAAGCTGTCAGATGTGAGTCAAGCCAGTATGATATGGAGAGCAAGCAGAAGGGACGGCAAAGACCAGTTCAGTTTGTCTTAGGAGCTGCCACTCAGTGTTGAACAGAATGAAGTACTGCCTTAGGGATTCTAGCTCTGGATATTTCCTCAGGGTTTACTCCCAAAGTCTTCCTCTGAGTGGGTAGAGTTGCAAGGCCCTGGACGATTGAGATCAGAGTTTTCTTTCTCCTAGATGAGCTGCCACCCACAACTGACGAGCCCCATCTGCCTGAAGTGATTGGTTTTAAGGTGTCAGTAACCCGCCTTTGACTCTTCTCCCGTCAGTAGAAACAGTTCCGCTGGGGTTTAGTAGCTAAGCTACACATGGAAGCCAGGAGCTGGACCTGGTTGTCAGAGGCTGTTTGAGATGCATGCCACTGGGAGCATTTAATAGGTAGTGGGAGTCTATTGCCACTACCACCTCCCCCACACCCCCCACCCTGGTTATGACAACCTTAAGGAGGAACCTGAAGATCAATAAGCAATAGCAATAATTTAAATTCTTAATATAGCTGGAGTTGTAATGGTGTACAGGAAATCTGTTAAAATGCCTGGAAGATGGTCAGTTCAGACATTGCCTATGAAGACAGAAAGAGTAAATATTTCAGGTCTGATGCTCCATAATCAGGCAAGAGGTAAATGAGTTTAAGGTGCAGAGAAAGTTGAGTAAGGACATTAAAGTGGTAAAAATCAACAGCAGATCAACCTCTTTCCTCCCTTACACCCATTCACATACACACAAACACAAACACACACACAAACACACTGTCCTCCAACCCCGGGACAGGCTCCCTCCAGGCGTCCGGTGGTCATGTGTACTCACACACCTTTTGGACCTTTGGGCTTCAACTTCTGGACTTCTTGTTGACCTCCGGTATCACCACCAGGGCTCGTTGATGCAGGACCCCAAACTCCAACCCTCAAACTCAGGACTCGCTGATGATGGGACCTCGTACTCAGATCGAGGTAGAACTTTATAGTGAACGGCAGGCCTCCAGGGAAGGAATATTCTGGAACAGATGGACAGGGTTCACTGTACAGGGAGTGACAGATGGACAGGGTGGTGAAGAAGGCTTTTGGCACAATAAGTCAGGGCATTGAGTATAAAATCCTGAAGTCATGGAGCAGTTCTACAAAACACTGGTGAGGGCACATTTAGAGTATTGTGTTCAGTTTTCGTTGTTCTGCTCTGGGGAAACGTTATTAAACTGTAAAGAGTTCAGAAAAGATTTATCCAGATACTGCCAGGTCTTGAAGGACTGAGTTTATAGTGAGAGTTAGCACGGTTGGACTTTATTCCTTGGAGTGTAGGAGACTGAGACGTGATCTTATAGGGGTGTATAAAATTATAAAAGGAACAGAAAGGGAAAATGCACATAGTCTTTCTCCCAGGGCTGGAGAATCAAGAACTTCAGAGCATAGATTTAAGGTGAGAGGGGAAACATTTAAGAGGAACTTGAGAAGCAACGTTTTTTTTCATATTGAGGGCAGAGGGTATGAGGACTGAGCTGCCAGAGGAAGTGGTTGAAGCAGGTACATTAACTTTTTAAAAGACAGCTGGATGGATTGAAAAAGTTTAGAAGATTAGTTAATGGGACAATCTTGTGGCTTGGAAGGTGCATCTTAGTCAGCATGGTCCAGATGGGAAGAAGAGCTGTTTCTGTGCTGTATAACCACGTGGGAAGTACTGAGATAGAAGAAATTAGGATTAATTTTTAAATGGTACTGGCTTAAAATATTGTAAATCAAAAATAGTGATCCTGAAGATTTGGAAGGAAGTGGGGGGGGGGGTAGAGGAAGTAGTCTTACTTTTGGTTTCAAAAAGGATATCCTTTGTTGGGGAAAATAGAACACGAGCAAACAAGAAAAACATATTGAGTATCTGCAGGTATTTCCAAACATAAAGGATCAACAAAAGTAAATTTTGGTCTGCACATTCAGAGACTGAAAAATGCTAATGGGAAGTAAGCAAATAGCAGGATTTTTTAAAACAAATGTTTCTGAATGTCATAAAAGAAAGCACAAACAAGTACTAAAAATGTTAGGAAATTTGAGTCATTAACATTCAAAAAGAAATAAAACTAGAGAAAGCTACTGGGACTAAAGCCACAACCAATGGATTTACGTTCAAAGGCTGTTCATCTCAAGTTCTAGTTCATGATACTTATTGCTTATTTAGTTATTATTTTGCATGATTTTTATTTTATACAGTATTTTCACATCGTTTGTTTGTCCATCTTGTGCGCAGTTTTTCACTGATTCCGTGCTGTTTATTTCCCTTTATTGTGAATGCCCACAAGAAAATGAATCTCAGGGTTGTATATGGTGACGTGCTGTATGTACCTTGATAAGACACTTACTTTAAACTTTGAACTTTGAAATGTTGTGGGCCGAGGGGTCCATTCCTGTCAGCACCACCCACAATGACAAATTAGGACCCTCACCAACTTTCCAATGGCTCTTCTCATTGGAAAGGAGGTACAGGAGCCTGAATGCACACACTCAACATTTTAGGAACAGCTTCTTCCCCTCAAACATTCACATTTCTGAATGGTCCATGAGATGCTCCTTTGAACTATTTATTGTAATGAACACTCTGTGGCCACTCTTTTAGGCATCTTCTGTGCCTAATAAAGTGGCCACTCGGTGTCTGTTCATTGTCTTCTGCTGCTGTAGCCCATCCCCTTTAAGGCCTGACATTTTGTACGTTCAGTTATTTGAGTTACTGTTGCCTTCCTGTCAGTTTGAACTGGTATGGCCATTCTCCTCTGACCTCTCTCATTAACAAGGCGTTTTCACCCACAGAACTGCTGCTCACTGGATGTTTTTTGTTTCATGCACCATTCTCTGTAAACTCTACAGCAGGGGTTCCCAACCTGAGGTCATTGCACCCCTCAGTGAATGGTCTTGGTTCACGGCATTAAAAAAAAGTTGGGATCCCCTGCTCTTGACTGTTGTGCGTGAAAATTCCCAAGAGATCAGCAGTTTCTGAGATACTCAAACCACCTCGTCTGTCACCAACAATCATTCCACAGTTAAAGTCACTTAGATCACGTTTCTTCCCCATTCTGATGTTTGGTCTGAACAACAACTGAACCTCTTGACCATGCCTACATGCTCTTATGCATTGAGTTGCTGCCACATGATTGGCTGATTTGATATTTGCATAAATGAGCAGGTGTACAGGTGCAGTTTTAGAGGTGTACATAATTTGAAGTGTACAGGTGTAATGAGTGCAGTTTTTGTTTTGCACTGTACTGGCGCCACAAAACACCAACTTTCATGTATGTCAGTGATTCTGACCCTGAGCTCCCTGCCTGCCACATGATCCATGTATCTCTATTCCCTGCACGGATCATGTGCCTTCCTACGATTTCCACAGGCTTACCTCCACTGCCATCTCTGGCAGTGTTTTCCTTGCTCAGTATGTGTACGCTGGGGGTGGGGGGGAGTGGTTGTGAAAGAAAAATTTACCCCATACATCTTTAAACTTTCCCCCCCTCACCTTAAAGTTATGCCTTCTACTGCAACACACACAAAGTGCTGGAGGGACTCAGTCCTGAGACCCTTCTTCAGGGCTGGAAAGGAAGGCAGAGGATGCCAGAATAAAAAAGTGTGGGGAGGGGAAGGAGGATAGCTAGAATGTGGTAGGTGAAGCCGGGTGAGTGGGAAAGGTCTAGGGCTGGAGAAGAAGGAATCTGATAGGAGAGGAGAGTGGATTTGAAACCCACTCCCGGGATTTTAAGAGATCTGGCATATTAATACACCATTTAGAACAGAGCTGAGGAGGAATTTCTTGGTGAATCTGTGGAATTCGTTGCTACAGGCGAGTACGTAGGCCACATCACTGGATACATTGAAGGCAGAGGTTGATAGGTTCCTGATTATTCAGGGTGTGAAAGGCTATGGAGAGAAGGCAGGAGATTGGGACTGAAGGGAATCAGATCACCCAGGATGAAATGGCAGAGCACACTTGATGGCTGAATGGCCTAATTTTGATCCTATGTCTTATGGACTAAGCAACACACACAAAATCCTGGAGGAACTCAGCAGGCCAGGCAGCATCTATGGAAAAGAGTAAACAGTCAGCATTTTAGACCGAGACCCTTCATCAATGCATGAGTTGTAGAATGTTAAAGCAAGGATGTAATGTTGAGGCTTTATTAAACACTGGTTAGTCCTCACGGTGTATCGTGAGCAGTTTTGTGCCCCTTAGAAAGGATTTACTGAAACTGGAGAGGATTCAAACAAGGTTCACGACAATGATTCCAGGTTTGAACAACATGTCACATGAAAAGTGTTTGATGGCTCTGGGCCTGTATTCACTGGAATTCAGAAGAATGAGGGAGTATATCATTGAAACCTATTGAACGGTGAAAGGCCTTGACAAAGTGGATGAGGAGAGGATGCTTTCTATGGTGGGAGAGTCTAAGACTAGAGGACATAGCCTCAGAATAGAGGAGCGTCCTTTTAGAACGGAGATGAGGAGGAATTTCTTTAGCAGTTAATCTATGGAATTCTTTCCCACAGATAAATCTTTATGTATATTTAAGGCAGAGGTTGATAGATCCTTGATTGGTCAGGGCATGAAGAGATACGGGAAGACCATGAGGACGTTTTGGAGGATTTTCTGCACAAGGGCATTAACCTCTGCATGTATGCAGGTAGGAGAAGGACAGGTAGGTGATCATATTTCCTGAAGGGTGGTCTGGGTATGGAATAATAGCCATTCCTTATTGTAGTATAGCAGTGCCCGAGTGTATTGGGACCCCTAGTGCTACAAGTTGTAGGCTGATGATAACTGGAGAGAGATTTGAAACAAGCATCAAGGTTGGTTGTTTTTTTTTGGTGACGCCGTATGGAGTATCTCAAGTGTTTGCTTGGACAATGTATCCATCTGTTGTGTGTGTGCACAACTACCTATCAATTAAAGTAAAATTACCTATCAATTAAAGTAAAAACACGCACGCGGGAGATGGCTTTAACTGGTCTACCAACAGAGGGGGAGAGGGGGAGAGGGGGAGAGAACATTAACAGTCCATAACTAACTAACTTCACAGTTCTAAAGGTTCAGTCTTTTGTGTGGTGTTTTGTTTCTTTCAGGATAGCGCCTCTGGACATGTGGGGTGGCATCAGGTTTGGCAGGTGTCTTGTCAACAATAATGTTCTCGTCGTGCCTCTGGACCTGTGGAGGGACATTGGGTTTGGCAGGTGTCTTATCTAAGACAGCATTCTCGGTTTCCGGTGTCATGTTGCCATCAGTGACGCAATCATCACTGAGAGGCAAGTCTGGTGACTGTAATGTGTCTGTCTTGTTGGATGCAGTCGACTCAGATGTGTTCTTCACCTGAGCATCCAGTATCTGGTCCACATGATGTCTCCACGTCTGATCTCCAACATCCACTGTGGTACGTCAGTGGTTCAGTTCTTGTCGCTATCCTACTGGGTGTCCACTTGTCTTCTTGGTAATCATGCGTTAGGATCTCCTGTCCAATCTTGAAGCTCCTTACTGCTTCACTTGACGACTGACTGAACTGTTTATTCTGCACTTCCCTCTGTATCTCTGGTTTCAGGAGGTCTATGCCAGATCTCAAATTCCAGTTCATGAACAGCATTGCAGGTGTTTGATTTGTTGTCGCACGAACAGAGTTCCGATATACAAAAAGGAAATTGTTCACCTTGTGCCGTGGAGAAATATCCTCCTTGTCCATCGCTTTAATGGATTTTTGACTGTTTGGATAAAGAGTTCCATTAACCCATTTGTTGCTGGGTGGCGAGGAGCTGACTTGAAATGTCTGATGCCATTTTTCTTCATGAACAGTCAGAATTCTTCTGACATGTACTGGGGTCCGTTGTCACTCACAATTTGTTCTGGTAAGCCATTTCTGGCGAAGATAGTCTTCAGAGCGAAGACCATCTTTGCTGAGGTGGTCGGCTTTATTGGCCTCCAGCCACTTCGAATGAGCTTCCACAGCAGTCAGAAGCATAGAGTCCATGAATGGCCCAGCAAAGTCAATATATAGACTTTGCCATGGTGAAGATGGCCACTCCCATGGGTGTAACAGTGCCTGTGAGGGGTGCATTTTGAACTTTTTGGTGTTGTTACATACCTCATGGGTATGGTGTGACTGTCTTATGACCATGATGTAATAGAATGACTTGTGAGCACGATGTAATGGTCTTGTGGAGGTCACAAGATGTAATTTTCCTGCCAGTGTGAGGTCACATGATGACCTGTTCTCAACAGGTGTATAACGGGAAACCCCTGTTATGCAAATTTTTGTTTAGTTCGTCAGTTATTCCATTATGCTGCACATTTGTCTCATGACGCAGTTTCGTTTTAAAACAGAGTTTTACTTTCTATTTTAAGGTGCAAAGATTGGTGCTGGCAGTTTTGCCAATTGCTGCCTGTTTTGTGTGTTGCATCTATAATTTTTACTTTACAGTCCAGGATTGGAGAGTGAAGAACGAAGTGAATAAAGTTGGAGTCGTTTGGCGGTTTTATAAAGGATTGACCTTATTGAGTTTTCGTTCAGAAATAGTGACATGCATCTGAGATAACTCCTGCAAGAGCAGGGAAGTTTGTGCAGTGTCTACTCGCCAGGGAAAGGACAGTTCCTTTAAGCTATTTTATTTCTTTCGTCGTGAATCCTTTGGAGAATCAGCAGTAATGTCATGTCTTCGAAGAAATCTGTTTCCAGAGAAGTCGCTCCTTATTGACTGTGTAAATCACTTAGACTTTCAAATTTACCATTTTAAGACTGTGTTCGAATTTACCACTTTAAGAACTGTTCCAGAGTTGCCGTATAGCAGTTAACTTCCGGTTAAGTTAGTCGTTTGAATATTTTTTTTCGCTATTGTTGAGCAGAGTTTAATAAATGTTTGTTTGTTTATAAAACCTGACTCAATTATATATTCATTGTTGCTGATCGCGCAATAGTATCCCGAACAGCTTCTGGCCAAGTCTTCAACCTGTTTATCTATTCCCGGCCACCACACATAGTTCTGTGCGAGACTGTTTGTCTTGACTGTACCCAAGTGTCCTTCATGCAGATTCTCTAACACTGTGGTGCACAGCTTAGCGGGAACCACAACACGAGATCCACACATCAGCGTTCTTTGACATACCGACAATTCTCACTGAGAACTCTGAAAACAGGGTTACCACGAGTTGGCCATCCTTGCATGCTGATGTCACAGACTTTTGACAATGTCAGGTCATTCCTTGTTTCCCTTTGTATCTCAGAATTTGCTGTCGGCAACTGATCTACTAATGCTGTGTGGAACACTCCTGTGGGGCCACGGTATGAAGACTTCTTTTCCTTCAGTTGCCAAGAGTAGAAGACGTGACAAATCATCAGTGTGGCTGAGTTATTTGGTGCCCTTGAACTCAATGTCATAAGAGTGGGCCCCTAGGAAGAGTGCCCAGTGTTGTAAACGGGTTGCAGTCATCACCGGAATTCCCTTCCTGGGATTGAAATGGACAACAATGGGCTGGTGATCTGTCACTAGCGTCAACTTTTGTCCATAGAGGTAGTGGTGGAACTTCTTTATTCCCCATACTAGACTAAGGGCCTCTTGCTCGATCTGTGTGTAGATGCGTTCTGCACTCATCAGCGATATTGAAGCAAATGCAGTCAGGGGTTCACATCCATCTTTCATAATGTGTGACAAAATAGCTTCAAGGCCATAAGGGAACACATCGCGCACCAGATTGATAGGCAGGGAATGGTCATAATGGGTGAGCTGATCATCCGACATTATTAGTCTCTTTGTTTCCTTGAGTGCTTTTTCATGTCTTTCTGACCATTCCCACTTTGCTCCTGTCTGTAACGGTGCGTTCAATGGGTGCAGCACTGTAGCGATGTTTGGGAGAGACCGGCGGTAGTAGTTTACAAGGCCCAAATATGACTGGAGTTGTGACACTTTTTCCATTTTGGGTGCCTGTATCACTGCTTCAATCTTCTCTTGTGACTTATGTCAGCCCTGCTTGTCAATGACATGTCCACAATATGAGACTTCACTCTAGAGAAACTCACGTTTCTCTCTCTTTGTGCACAGACCATACTTGCTCAGCCTGGTAAACACTTTACCAAGGTTTTGGAGGTGCTCTTCTTCATTCTTGACAGTCACGATGATGTCATCAAGGCAACACTGTGTTCCTGGGATATCTTGGAGCGCTTGGTCCATTGGTCTCTGCCAAACTGCTGGAGCTGATGCGACACCAAAAACAAGACGATTATATTTGTGTGTGTTGATTGTGAGGAACTTCCTGATTGACTCCTCAATCTCCATTTGCAGATAGGCTTGTGACAAGTCAATCTTTGAAAACCTCTCCCCACCTGCCAAAGACGCAAAAATGTCTTCTATTCGTGGCAGGTGATACTGCACAGTACGCAGCACCGAGTTGATGCTCACCATGAAATCCTCACATATCTATCCATAATAACAATCTCATTACCCTGTACTCATGTAAGTTAATCAAAAGTTATATTGAAATATACTAATTTATTACAAAAGAAAAATCTAACCCCTACCAAGACCGAAGCTGTTTATTAAGGAGAAAAAAGGTAAAATACCTTCTCATATAATAAAAAATAATAATAGCCAACATCTGAATTAAAACAACAAATTGAAGGTTTTGAAAATAATTCAGAAAAGGTCCCAACAATGTTTGAAAGTCTTGACGAGATTGAGAAATTGAACAACGAATCTTCTCTAAATCTAATATTAGCATTAAGCGGCCATGCCAGTTTCTGGTTAGCGCTAACATTTGGGCTGCCATTGCCTGTTGAGAGCTGCTGTACTGAGAGCTTTCATTAAGTGCCAGTCTAGTGGTATCTTGGAAAACAGTCTGTTGTAGTCAGCCTCTGGAATTATGGACAAAGCTGACATTGTATCCAGCTCCATTTTCAGTTTTACACCAGACACATCTATTGTGATCCAAATGACTTTGTGATCTGCTCCAGTTACACACTATCTCTATGTGGCCTGGGTGTGACACTGGATAGGAGGCTCTCATTTGCTACCCACATCCAAAAACTCCAAGGGAAAGTTGGCTCTCACAATTCTCTCTTGAGAAAAATTAGCAGGCACGAAATGGGGAGCTAATGCTCACACACTGAGATCAACTGCCCTAGCACTCTGCTATGCACCTGCAGAATACTGAGCACCTGTGTGGGGCAGATCAGCCCATGTGAAGAAAATAGACCGGTTGCTTAACAAAGCCTGCCGAATAATCACGGGCACACTGCGCCCCACACCCACTATCATCATTTACAGACTTGCAGCCATTGCTCCCCCGGAGATCCGATGACACACTACAACAAAAATTGAAAAAGGTAAACAGAACTCAGATCCACGGCACCCACTACACCATCATGTGCCAGTTTCCAACCGCCTAAAATCGAGGAAAAGTTTTGCTACAGTGGAGGAACTACCTCACGGAACATCCCCCCCCCCCCCCAAATATACAGGATTGACCTCTGGCAACAAACAGAAGCCAGAACCCCACCAAACAATACAGTGCAAGACCCCACAGAAATGTTACCAGACGGGGCACTGCTTGACAGACGAAAGTGGTGCACTCTCAGCAGAGCGAGAGCGGGAGTTTGTAGGACGGGAGACAATATGGTGAAGTGGGGTTTAAAGACCAGCGAATCCTGTGAGCGTGGCGAAAGGGTGCAGAACATTGAACAGGTTCTGCGCAACTGCCCACTCTGACCTGATTTAGCTGACACTGACCTGCTCAACATCAACCAAACAACACTAGAGTGGCTGACTGTCTGGGTGACAAGCTATGATGATCTATGTGGCCTTGTCTGTGACACTTTCTACAGACTTTTCCTTGAGGGATTGCCACATCATAACATTTTGGCTCTTTGGACCATTCAGGGACATTTTGTGCATTTCACATTCTAACCTCCTTTTCTGTAGTTCAGCTGCACCCTTTGCCGCAGTCTCTAATGATATTGCAATGGTCAATGCCTGTTCTAAGGTTAGGTCTCTTTCTGCCAGTACCCTCATTTGAGTGCTTTGACTATGCATGCCATATACAATGCATCAGAAAGTCCATCTCTAAAGTCACAGCACTGGGAAAGTTTGTGCATTTCTGCACTGTATTTAGAAAGCTTTTTATCTGTTGACTGGTTCCTTTTTGTAAAATCTGAATCTTTCAGTTATTACCAGTGGTTTTGGGCTCAAGTGATTTTTATAAAATTGTAACAATTTCACCAGACATCTTGCTTGCTGGCTTTTCAGGTGTTGCTGGGTTGCATTGTCCTAGCACCCATTAAGCTAAGTGTAGGAGCTTTCTTTCACTCCTCCACATTGTTTGCGTTACAATACAGTCCAACCCTCTCGATATACGACTCCCAGCCTTCATTAGCACTATCAAATTCATCAAATTTCCCGAATGAAGCCATCGCCACGTTACTTTCACTTGAAATTTAGCATGCCTTTCACGATGACTCGCAGGTCCTTTGGCTTTCTTAGAGACAGAGACAGAGACAGAGCACTGTGCATGAATAGACAACAGATCATACATAGTGCAGGGGGGAAGAGTGGGGGTGAGGTGGTCATTGCTCTAGAAGAAATAGATCCGTACATTACACCATCTACACTAACTCACTATTTTGTTTTTTTTGATCTCTTATAAAGGATTGTATTTTATAGATTTTAATATTTATTGAACTGTACTGCTGCAACAAAACAACAACTTGCATGATATATGCTAGTGATATTAAACCCAATTCTGATTCCTACAAGTGTGATTACCATCAGCCTATGGTGATATGTAATCTGCAGTCAAGATCATGAATGAGAGCTCTCTTGGTAAATAGAACTGGCTGGCACTTAAAGGCTGAACACTTTCAAATTCGACAGGGATCTGGTGATAAGGATCTCTGCTTGATATCTAGTCAAACTATCAGCCACTTGCATGTTTGATTGACACAAATATTGTGGTAGAATGAAGGTTTATCATGGAAATAACTGTGAAATTTTGTCCCATGTTTACATTAATCCCCTTCTCTGCCATCAGATCTCTGAATGAACGACCTCAGTATTTCTTTCTTTTCTGCTCTCTTTTTGCACTAATAATTTAATTATATATTTCTTAATGTAATTTATAGTTTTTTTATTATAAGTTGCATTGTACTGCTGCTACAAAACAACATGTTTCATGATATATGCCGGTGATATTAACCTGATTCTGATTCTGACAAGTGTATCATTAAAATGCAGAAGACACCAAACTGTGCAAATACAAAAAAGAAGAAGCAATAATGATAAATAAGCAATAAATGTCAATAAAATGAGATGAAGAGACCTTGAAAGTGAGTCTGATGGTTGAGGGTTGACAACTGTTCCTAAACCTGGTTGTGTGAGTCCTGAGGCTCCTGTACCCTCTTCCTAAACAAAATACTCTGCAGATGCTGGGGTCAAAGCAACACTCAGAAAACGCTGGAGGAACTCAGCACGTCCTGACGAAGGGTTCCGGCTGGAAATGTTGACTGATCGTTTCCACAGATGCTGCCCGACCTGCTGAGTTCCTCCAGCGTGTTGTGAGTGTTGCTCTGTACCCTCTTCCTGATGGCAGCAGCGAGGAGAGAGTATGGCCTGATTGGTGGGGGTCCCTGATGATGGATGCTGCTTTCCTGCGACAATGTTTCATATAAATGTGATGGACTGGGCCACATTCACTACTTTTTGTAGGATTTTTCATTCAAGGGCGTTGGTGTTTCCATACCAGGTTTGAAGACACTAAGATATACTGGGGTAGTCAAAGATCATTATGCTATTGTTACTCATAACTTTTAGTAAACACCATCATTAGTGCAATAATCAACATTTTTTGCTACATTTTCTATACTTCAGAATATAATTCTGCAGTGTAATTTAAAAGTATATACATAACAACCTTTGACTTATTTCTGAAGAAATTAGTAAATAACACGTCAATTAAAAATTAAATGGAAAAATGAAAAAGTCATATTGCTTCATCTGATAATTAGAGAATATTGGTCACAGTTCTTTTCAAAAAAAAAAACCACATCCTGTTGGCCATTTCTTGACATTTGAGATGAAAGTAGGACCAACAGATCTTGTGTGTCTGCTTTACTTATAGCTAGTATTCTAAACCCAATTAGAGATGGCCCTTCTGCATCTACAAAGTGGAAGAATATCTCTTATGATAGTTTTATTAATTATTTGGTGGATGCACCTGGTACGAGGTAAGAGCATTTTTATATTGGTCAATATCTTGTTTAACCCTGGAGACCATGTATGTATTCATAAGTTGATTAAAATGTAGAAAATCATAAAAATTACAGCATTGAACGTCATTCAACACAATACGCCTGTGTTCTTTGGATTAATGTCTAATTGTAACTTGTCCTGTTCTGTTTGATGTTAGGATAATCTTTCTAATTATGGGTAAGAACTGGCAATTATGTACTAGTTTAAAAGCTCAAAGTTTGAAGTAAATTTATTATCAAAGTACATATACAATATGTCACCATATATGATCTTGAGATTAACTTCTTCTAGGCATTCACAGTAGAACATTAAAACACAATGGAATTGATGAAAAACTACGCACAAAGACAGAAACACAACCAGTGTGCAAAAGAAAGACAAACTGGACAAATACAAGAGAACAATTGTAATTAATTAATAGATTGATAAATAGATAATAAATAAAAACACAAATAAATCAATTAATCTGAGAACAAAAGTTGTAAAGACATTGAAAGTGTGTCCATAGGTGGTGAAATCAGTTCAGAGTTGAGGTGAGTGAAGTTATCCACACTGGTTCAGGAGCCTGATGGTTGTAGGATAATAACTGTTCCTGATCCTGGTGGTGTGGATCCGAAGGTTTCTGTACCTTCTTCTTGATAGCAATGAGAAGAGAAAATGGCCCGCATGATCATTCATGTAACATAAGTAATGTTACTTGTACACAACCAACGGACTCATTTTCAATGACTTTTCATCTCGTGTTCTTGATTTTTAATTGCTTATCTTTTATTATTATTATTTCTTCTTTTTGTACTTACAGAGTTTGCTGCCTTCTGCCCAAGTTAGACCATCGATCATTAATTCTGTTATGGCTATTATTCTACAAATTTATTGAGTATGCCCACAAGAAAATGAATCTCAGGGTTGTATTTGGTAATAAATTTACTTTTAACTTTGAGCTTTAATGTTACATGAATGATAAATGAAAATTATTGTGTTGTCTACGTTTATTTATTGATGAAGAACAAATATTACACCTGGTTAATTTGTGTTTTTCTTCATAAGTGCAGTTATCTGAGTGTTTTATAGCAAAGAGGCTTCATGAAAAATTGGATTAGACATCATCTGAACACTCAGAGAATCATAAAATAATACAGGTCAAGTCAAGACCACTTATCAATTGCATTTGCACTTGTTCTCTGTAAGAGCCATAAAACTTTTATAGCCATTTCCACGTATAATTAAAAATTCCAAGTAACATTTCATCTATCAAAAACGTGTATAATTTTTATCACTGGAAAATCTTCTGTCTTTCCTCTTTAATTGACAATAGCTGCAATCGCCCCATTCTTCACTCATAGACACTTGCATCAGTTTAAAGAACCGCTTTAGTGTGTCTATGACTTAGATATTATTCCTCTGGTCAGGCAATCAACACTGAACAAACATTCTAAACTGGACCGGCACAGATCGGCTTTCTGAACTAGATACTCCTGTTTCAGCTTCTTTCACTATGCAAAGAGAAAGTACACAGTATGGTTGTCTGATATGCCGAACTGTGAACAGAGGATGGCTCGGTAGACACCTTTGGTTGTGTGGTAATGTTCAAGGGTGATTAGTGAGACAGGAAACACCTTGAAGAACAGTCCATTCCAAGCCTTCCCTGGTAATGCTCCCCAGCTCTTCCTTTGCTGCATTGACGACTACATTAGTGTTGCTTCATGCACCCATGCTGAGCTTGTCAATGTCATCAACCTTCCCTCCAATCTCCACCCTGCCCTTAAATTCACTTGTGATGCCTCCCTCCCCTTTCCCAATCTCTCTGGCTTCATCTCTCGAGATGAAGTGTCTTCCGGCACCTTTTATAATCCTACAGATTCTCAAAGCTATCATGACTATACTTCTTCCCACCCTGTCTCCAGAAGACCATAAGACAAAGGAGCAGAAGTAGGCCATTCGGCCCATCGAGTCTGCTCCACCATTTTATCATGAGCTGATCCATTTTATCCTATTTAGTCCCACTGCCCCGCCTTTTCACCATAACCTTTGATGCCCTGGCTACTCAGATACCTATCAATCTCTGCCTTAAATACGCCCAATGACTTGGCCTCCAATGCTGCCCGTGGCAACAAATTCCATAGATTCACCACCCTCTGACTAAAAAAATTTCTTCGCATTTCTGTTCTGAATGGGCGCCCTTCAATCCTGAAGTCATGCCCTCTCGTACTAGACTCCCCCATCATGGGAAACAACTTTGCCACATCCACTCTGTCCATGCCTTTTAACATTCGAAATGTTTCTATGAGGTCTCCCCTCATTCTTCTAAACTCCAAGGAATACAGTCCAAGAGCAGACAAACGTTCCTCATATGTTAACCCTCTCATTCCCGGAATCATTCTCGTGATTCTTCTCTGTACCCTCTCTAACGTCAGCACATCCTTTCTTAAATAAGGAGACCAAAACTGCCCACAGTACTCCAAGTGAGGTCTCACCAGCGCCTTATAGAGCCTCAACATCATATCCCTGCTCCTATACTCTGTTCCTCTAGAAATGAATGCCAACATTGCATTCGCCTTCTTCACTACTGACTCAACCTGGAGGTTAACTTTAAGGGAATCCTGTACGAGGACTCCCAAGTCCCGTTGCATCTCAGAACTTTGAATTCTTTCCCCATTTAAATAATAGTCTGCCCGTTTATTTTTTCTGCCAAAGTGCATAACCATACACTTTCCAACATTGTACTTAATTTGCCACTTCTCTGCCCATTCTTCCAATCTATCCAAGTTTCTCTGCAGACTCTCCGTTTCCTCAGCACTACCGGCCCCTCCACCTATCTTCGTATCGTCAGCAAACTTAGCCACAAAGCCCTCTATTCCATAATCCAGATCATTGATGTACAATGTAAAAAGAAGCGGCCCCAACATTGATCCCTGTGGAACACCACTGGTAACCGGCAGCCAACCAGAATAGGATCCCTTTATTCCCACTCTCTGTTTCCTGCCAATCAGCCAACGCTCTATCCACGTATGTAACTTTCCCATAATTCCATGGGCTCTTATCTTGTTAAGTAGCCTCATGTGTGGCACCTTGTCAAAGGCCTTCTGAAAATCCAAATACATAACATCCACTGCATCTCCCTTGTCTAGCCTACTGGTAATTTCCTCAAAAAATTGTAATAGGTTTGTCAGGCAGGATTTTCCTTTAAGGAATTCATGCTGAGTTCTGCCTATCTTGTCATATGCCTCCAGGTACTCTGTAACCTCATCCTTGACAATCGACTCCAACAACTTCCCAACCACCGACGTCAAGCTAACAGGTCTATAATTTCCTTTTTGCTTCCTTGCCCCCTTCTTAAATAGCAGAGTGACATTTGCAATCTTCCAGTCTTCCGGAACCATGCCAGAATCTATCGACTTTTGAAAGATCTCCTATAAAAATGCTATTCTTTTTTTCCATTTCCTATGTCTCTGACCCATCTGTTCCTAGCATGAGGTTCTCCTTTCCAAAACATCAGAGATGTTCTCCTTCTTCAAAGAACAGGGTTTCCCTTCCTCCATCATTGACGTTGCCCTCACCTGCATTTCCTCCCTTTCCCGGACATCCACCCTCATCCTGTCTTCCCACTGCTTTAATGAGGATAGAGTTCTTCTTGTCCTAACCTACCACCCAACAGTCTCCACATCCAACACATCATTCTCCATTCTCCACAACTTCTGCCATCTCTAAAGGTATCCTACCACCAAACATATCTTTTCCTCCTCCCAATTCTCTGCTTTCTACAGGCATCGCTCCCTCCGTGATTCCCTTGTCCATTCAACCCTTCCCACTAATCTCCCTCCAGGCACTTAACCCTGCAAATGATCAAAGTTCTACAGCTGGCCATTCATCTCCTCCCTCACCTCCATTCAGGGCCCCAATCTTTCAGGGTTTCTGTGCCTTTCCCTGCAAAAGGATTCTCGACTTCCTAACTGGAAGACCACAATTTGTGTGGATTGGTGATAATATCTCCTCCTCGCTGACGATCCACACTGGTGCACCTCAGGGATGTGTGCTTAGCCCACTGCTCTACTCTCTCTATACCCATAATTGTGTGCCGGGGTGCAGCTCAAATACCATCTATAAATTTGCTGATGATACAACCATTGTTATTTTCTCTATGAATTTGGGGAAAGCTCCTGGCCCTGATGGGTTTACCGTAGAATTTTATAAATGTTTTGCTCCTTCATTAATCCCTTGGTTCTGTAGGGTTTTTGAGGCTTCATTAAAACTTGGTAAACTTCCTGAATCTTTCAATAGAGCGTCAATTTCTCTAATATTAAAGAAGGATAAAGATCCTGCTCAATGTGCATCTTATAGACCAATATCTTTATTAAATGTTGATTCTAAAGTTTTTTCTAAGTTATTAGCAAATAGATTAGAAAAAGTACTTCCTTCTATTATTTCGGAAGACCAAACGGGTTTTATTAAAGGTCGTTACTCTTTTTATAATATTCGCACACTGTTAAATATTGTTTATTATTCCTCACAAAATGTTCCTGAGTGTGTTATCTCTTTAGATGCTGAGAAAGCTTTTGATAGAGTAGAATGGCCTTATTTATTTAAGGTGCTTCAAATGTTTAATTTTAGCTCGAAATTTATATCCTGGATTAAACTGTTATATCATTCTCCTGTGGCCTCGGTCCGTACTAACTCTTTAAGTTCACCTTTTTTCCCTCTTTTTCGAGGTACTCGACAAGGTTGTCCTCTTAGTCCTTTATTATTTGATATTGCATTAGAACCTCTTGCAATTGCCATTCAAGAATCTCCAAATATTACTGGGATAACTCGGGGCTTAAAGTCCCATAAAATATCACTCTATGCTGATGACTTACTTTCATATATTTCTAATTCCCAAAAATCCATCCCGGCTGTTTTAGAGCTATTAGCACAATTTGGTCTTTTTTCAGGTTATAAATTAAATCTTAGTAAGAGTGAACTCTTTCCGATTAATAAACAACTTCCCTTATATTATAACTTTCCATTTAAATTGATTAATAATTATTTTTCATATCTTGGGATTAAAATTACTTGTAAATACAAAGATTTATTTAAGATTAACTTTTTACCATTAATAGACCATATTATTCAACTTTCATCTAAATGGTTTCCTTTATATTTAACTTTGATTGGTCGTATTAATGCAGTTAAGATGTTTTTTTGCCAAAATTTTTATATATATTTCAGGCATTACCAATCTTTGTTCCAAAATCTTTTTTTGACAAAGTCGACTCTAAAATTTCTTCATTTATTTGGCAAAATGAAAACCTGAGACTGGGTAAAATACATTTACAGAAAGCTAAGAGAGATGGAGGCTTAGCATTACCTAACTTTAGATTTTATTATTGGGCAATTAATATTTGACATATGAAATTCTGGTTACTTGACCAGGATATACTATCCATTCCTAAATGGGTAGCATTGGAATTACAATCTGTTCAGGGTTATACACTTGGCTCTATTTTAGGTTCCTCTCTTCCTTTTAGAAACATAGAAACATAGAAAATAGGTGCAGGAGTAGGCCATTCGGCCCTTCGAGCCTGCACCGCCATTTATTATGATCATGGCTGATCATCCAACTCAGAACCCAGCCTTCCCTCCATACCCCCTGACCCCTGTAGCCACAAGGGCCATATCTAACTTCCTTTTAAACATAGCTAATGAACTGGCCTCAACAGTTTGCTGTGGCAGAGAATTCCACAGATTCACCACTCTCTGTGTGAAGAAGTTTTTCCTAACCTCAGTCCTAAAAGGCTTCCCCTCTATCCTCAAACTGTGACCCCTCGTTCTAGACCTCCCCAACATCGGGAACAATCTTCCCGCATCTAGCCTGTCCAATCCCTTTAGGATCTTATACGTTTCAATCAGATCCCCCCTCAATCTTCTAAATTCCAACGAGTACAAGCCCAGTTCATCCAGTCTTTCTTCATATGAAAGACCTGCCATCCCAGGAATCAATCTGGTGAACCTTCTTTGTACTCCCTCTATGGCAAAGATGTCTTTCCTCAGATTAGGGGACCAAAACTGCACACAATACTCCAGGTGTGGTCTCACCAAGGCCTTGTACAACTGCAGTAGTACCTCCCTGCTCCTGTACTCGAATCCTCTCGCTATAAATGCCAGCGATGTGAAACGCCTTAAACAGGTGTCTAACCCGATAGTTAAATATACCTTACGTATTTGGTTTCAATTCAGAAAATTTTTTGATCTTAATCAATTTGGGTTAGCGGTTCCTATTTTAGGTAACATATTTTTTCCTCCCTCTTTTACGGATCGTGCTTTTCAAATTTGGAAGACTAAGGGTATTTCACGGTTTTTGGATTTATTTTTAGATGGTTCCCTTATGTCTTTTGAACAATTATCTAATAAATATAACTTATCAAGAATACATTTTTTTAGATATCTACAAGTTAGAAATTTCCTAAGTACTATACTTTCTTCCTTTCCAATGCTTCCTCCTACATACATTTTAGATACTATAATTAACCTTAATCCATGTCAGAAAGGTGCATCGGCTATGATTTATAATATTATTATGAAACTTAGGAAAGCTCCATTTGATAAGATTAGGGTAGATTGGGAACAGGAATTGGGGTTTATCATTTCCGTGGATGACTGGGGGCAGATTCTAAAATTAGTCAATACTTCCTCTATCTGTGCTAAACATTCCCTAATTCAATTTAAAGTTGTTCATAGAGCACATAGGTCCAAAGATAAGTTAGCGCGCTTTTATTCTCATATTAATCCTTTTTGTGATAGATGTCCGGGGCAGATAGCCTCTTTAACTCATATGTTTGGGTCTTGCCCTACTCTGGAAACTTTTTGGAGAGACATTTTTAATATTATTTCCAAGGTATTGAATATAGATATCTCTCCTCACCCTATTACTGCTATCTTTGGACTACCTAAAATTTCCAGTAATCTTTCCCCTTCAGCCTGTAGAATGATTGCATTTCTTACTTTAATGGCGAAAAGATGTATCTTACAACATTGGAAAGAGCTTAATGCTCCAACTACCTTTTTTTGGTTTTCTCAGACGATATTATGCTTGAATTTGGAGAAAATTAGAAGCAATCTTTATGACTCCTCATTTAAATTTGAACAGACTTGGAGATCTTTTATTCAATATTTTCATTTAATGTAATATATACCCTTCTTGTTTTTTTTTTACTGTTTTTAATGGAGGTCGGGATTGAGGACGTGATTTTAAGTTTTTTTTTTAACTCTGCTTGGTTTCAAGTTAGCCCATTGCTTTGCTTTGCTTTTAGTTAGTTGCACGGTGGGTTTTTTTTTGGGGTTTTTTTTTTCCTTTTCTCTATTGATATATATATATAAAAATTAGTATACTATTATGTTACCTTGGTATGTTATGTTTAAATTACATTGTTTGTAGTATTTTTTTGTATTAATATCTTCTGTAATTTTATTATATTCTAACAGTGTATTAGTGCCTATATGGCTTACCTTTTTGTATACTTATTCAATAAAAAGATTTAAAAAGAAAGAAAGATGATACAACCATTGTTGGTAGAATCTCAGATGGAGATGAGGGGTCGTACAGGAGCGAGATATACCAGCTAGTTGAGTGGTGTCGCAGCAACAACCTGGCACTCAGTATCAGCGGGATGAAAGGGCTGATTGTGGACTTCAGGAAGGGTAAGATGAGGGAACACAAACCAATCCTCAGAGGGATCAGAAGTGGAGAGAATGAGCAATTTCAAGTTCCTGGGTGTCAAAATCGCTGAGGATCTAACCTGGTCCCAACATATCGATACAGCTATAGAGAAGGCAGGACAATGGCTATACTTCATTAGGAGTTTGAGGAGATTTGATTTGTCACCGAAAACACCCAAAAACATCAACAGATGCACCGTGGAGAGCATTCTGACTGGCTGCATCACTGTCTGGAATGGGGGTGGGGGAGGCTGCTACACCAGATCGAAAGAAGCTACAGAAAGTTTTAAAATTAGTCAATTCCATCTTAGTTACTAGACTCCTTAGTAACCAAAACATCTTCAGGGAGCAGTACCTCAGAAAGGAAACATTCATTATTAAAGACCCCCAACCCAGGGCACACCCTCTTCTCACTGTTACCATCAGGAAGGAGGTACAGAAACCAAAAGGCAGACCCTCAGTGATTCAGGAACAGCTTCTTCCCTTTTGCCATCCAATTCCTAAATGGACATTGAACCCATGAACCTCACTTCTTTTTTAAAAATATATATTATTTCTGTTTTTGCGCTATTTTTAATCTATTCAATATACATATACTGTAATTGATTTATTTCTTTTTAATTTTTTTCTTTCTGTATTATCATGTATTGTATTGTACTGCTGCTGCTAAGTTAACAAATTTCACAACACATGCCAGTGACAATAAACTTAATTCTGATTCAAGCAGTCCTTCCAGGTGAGGCAACCCTTCACCTGCAAATCTGTTGGAGTCATCTATTATATCCAGTGGTCCCGATGTGGTCTCCTCTATATTGGTGAGACCCGTCATAAATTGGGGGATCGCTTTGTCAAGCACCTGTGCTCCATCCACCAAAAACAGAAACTCCAAGGCCAGGAATGGCCAAACATTTAAATTCCCATTTCCATTCCTGTTCCAACATGTTGGTTCATGGCCACCTCTTGTGCTATGATGAGGCCACCCTCAAGGTGGAGGAGCAACACCTTATATTCTGTCTGGGTAGCCTCCAACCTGATGGCATGAACATTGATCTCTCCCTCCGGTAAAAAATTATTTCCCTTCCCCTGCCCTCTTCTTCTATTCCCCACTCTGTCCTCCTAGCTCTTTTCACCTGCCTATCACCTCCCTCTGGTGCCCCCCTCCTTCCCGTTCTCTCCTCTCTTATCAGATTCCCAACCCTTCACGTTTCCCACCCACTTGGCTTCACCCATCACCTTTTAGCTTGTCCTCTTTCCCCTTCCCCCATCTTTTTATTCTGGTGTCTTTCCCCTTTCTTTCCAGTCCTGATCAAGGGTCTCAACCCGAAATGTTGACTGTTTATTCATTACCATAGATGCTGCCTTACCTGCTGAGTTCCTTCAGCATTTTGTGTGTGACTCTTGAGGCTAACCTGGTTAAAATCACCAGTAATGCTGAAATTGGGGGTTCCCATTGACCACTGAGTATATATTCAGTTTCCACTTAATTAGGTACACCTGCTCATTAATGCAAATATCTAATCAGCCAGTTATGTGGCAGCAACTCAATGCATAACAGCATGCAGACATGGGCAAGAAATCTGGTTGTTGTTCAGACCAAACATCAGAATGGGGAAAAAATCTAAGTGTCTTTGACCATGAAATGATTGTTGGTGCCAGATGGGGTGGCCCAAACTGCTGATCTCCTGGGATTTTCACACACAACAGTCTCTAGAGTTTACTGAAAAGGGTGTGAAAAACAAAAAAAAAAATCCAGTGAACAGCAGTTCTGTGGGTGAAAACGCCTTGTCAATGAAGGAGGTTAGAGAAGAATGGCCAGACTGTTTCAAGCTGACAGGAAGGCGACAGTAACTCAAATAACCACACATTACAACAGTGGTGTGCAGAAGAGCATCTCTGAACACACAACACATCGAACCCTGAAGTGGATGGGCTACAGCAGCAGAAGACCATGAACATACACTCAGTGGCCACTTTATTAGGTACAGGAGGTACCTAATAAAATCGTCACTAAGTGTATTTGCCTTTGCAACCTCATCCAAATCATGCATGTACATTGAAATGTGAGCCAAGCAAATGTTTTTATACCTCTCCCATTTTCAGAACATTTATTAATGAGTAATCTTTCCCTCCTTCATCTAAATTTTTAAATTCCTTGCCCCTTTATAAGCAAGTTTATTGATTTTAGTGACAAACATAGCATCAGATGTCATTTGAAGAAACAAATACACAATGTCCACTCCACGCTTTTCCAGATTTGCAGAATCACTTCTCCAAAGGATTCGTTTAGAGACAGAATCACACAGCACAGATACAGGCCTTTCAGCCCATCTGGTTGATGCCAACCAAGTGCCCACCCAAGCTAGTCCCATCTGCCCGTATTTGGCCCGTATCACTCTAAATCAGGGGTTCAAACGGTTCAGAGGTTCAATCTAATATCAGAGAATGTATACAGTATACAACCTGAAACAGACATCCACGAAACAGGAAACCGCGTAGAATGAATGATAAGAACATCAAAGCCCTGTACTCCCCTCAGCGTCCTCTTGCACAAGCAGCAGTAGAAGCCTCGACCCCCCCCCCCACCGTACAAGCAATAGCAAGGCCCCCATAGACCATGATCTAGTCCATCGAAAACTACTGTCCATAACCCAGCACCTCGGTATCTTAGACACGCTGTCTCTCTCCATGAAAGGGAGAGAGAATTCGTTCCCCTGCAGCAATGAGAGCAGAGACCAGCAACTCACTGTTCCAATGTTACACTTACTGTCGAAAGGGAGAGAGAGAGAGAGAGAGAAAACAGAGGCCTTCTTCCAACAGCAGTTCATACTGCCCGCTGTCCCGATGTGTCGGTCTCCCAACCCAACCATTAGCCAAGGGGTCCATGGACCCCAGGCTGAGAACCCCTGCAACCCTTCCTATCCGTGTTCCTGTCAGAATGTCTCTTATATATTGTTATTGTACCTGCCTCAACCAATTCATTCTGGCAGATTGTTCCATATACTGACCATCCTCTGCTGACATTTGCTGATTTTTCTGATAATTATTCAAAGGAAATAAAAATTGTATTTAAAATGCCATACAGACAATAATAGAAAACTAAAGTTTTCAACCTTCAGAATCAGATTTATTACATTGGCACTTAGAGATACAACACAGTAACCCTTTCAGGCCAATGAGCTCGCTCTGTCAATTACACTTTTATGACCAATCAACCTCCTAACGTGTACTTCCTTGGACTGTGGGAGGAAACCAGAATACCCAGAGGAAACCCATATGGTCACAGGGAGAATGTACAAACTCCTTACAGGCAGTGGTGGGAATTGAACCGGGTTGCTGGGGATGCAATAGTCATAATCATAGTCATAGTCATACTTTATTGATCCCGGGGGAAACTGGTTTTCATTACAGTTGCACCATAAGTAATAAATAGTAATAAAACCATAAATAGTTAAATAGTAATATGTAAATTATGCCAGGAAATTATGAAATAAGTCCAGGACCAGCCTATCGGCTCAGGGTGTCTGACCCTCCAAGGGAGGAGTTGTAAAGTTTGATGGCTACAGGCAGGAATGACTTCCTATGACGCTCTGTGTTGCATCTCGGTGGAATGAGCCTCTGGCTGAATGTACTCCTGTGCCCACCCAGTACATTATGTAGTGGATGGGAGACATTGTCCAAGATGGCATGCAACTTAGACAGCATCCTCTTTTCAGACACCACCGTCAGAGAGTCCAGTTCCATCCCCACAACGTCACCGGCCTTACGAATGAGTGTTACACTAACAACTATAATACCCTGCTGTATCCATGTAGAGAAATTTGTTGTTTTGTGGCAGCAGTACAGTGTAAGACCTAAAGAAAATACTATAAATTACAAAAAAAAAGTGAAATAATGAGGTAGTGCTCATGGACACATAATAATTTCTACAATCTTAAGTTTTTAAGTCAAGGTAACATTTTCAAGGTTCAAGATTCAAGATTGTTTAATGTTATTTCCAGTACACAAGTGTAAAGGAGAATGAAATAATTGTTAATCTGGATCCAATTCAGCACAAAAAGATTAAAAACACAATAATAATTATAAAACGGAATAAATATAGATACCTAAAATAGCTTATATACATTGGTTGTTTATCCATGAAGTGATGCTAGATACAGGAGTGTCTGTATATAAGGTGACTGACAGGAATTGAGGAAGTACTGATGGTTGGGGACGTGGAGGTTTCAGTCAACTTTACTGCTTCACTGAACTAAGCAATATGTAGTAAATATTACAACCATTGTAGCCAACCTAATTTATATTCCATTAATTATGCAATCTTTACTACTTTTGTTTGTTCCCATTTTTAGGTCAGAGTCCCAGCAGATGTCAACTGAGGCTCAATTACTCGAGATCCACAGTTTACGCAGTGGAAGGCGGTGTCCTTTCTTTCCAATGCAATGCCATCTACTGTGAGAAGAATTCCTCGAAACCCAGGTTGTACTGGTGCAAGCAGACATCAAACGGCTGTACGACATTGTTTCATTTGGATGAATTTGCAAATCGGACCAAGACGATTTTGTATTTTGGGTCTGGTACATTGACTTCCTTACTTCGGATATCTCCAGTTCACATTAAACACTCGGGAAAATACCAGTGTCGGGCCCAGTTCCCCACCTTTAGTCAGATCACTGCGATGGGTCACCTGATAACAGCTCTAGTCATTAGTAAGTACAAGAACACTGAGTGTATGAAGTTACCGTCATCATCGATAAACGGGACTCCAACAACTTGCACTCATTCCTCAATCACTGTTCATTTACTTGTGGATAACAAGAATAGCTCAGCCAGTCACTCAACTGTTCTGAAGTTGCAGTTTAAAATTGTCAAGTTTTATACAGTGCCTGGAGTAGGTACGGGGGTGGATGGGTGGTGTCAGGAAGTAAGTTTTTCACACAGAGTGTGGTGCGTGTGTGAAATGTACTGCCGGTGATGGTGGCAGAGGCGGAAACAATAGGGTATTTTAAGAGACTCTTAGATAGGTAGGTACATGGAGCTTAGAAAAATAGAGGGCTATGCGGTAGGGAAATTCGAGGCAGTCTCTAGAGTAGGTTACATGGCTGACACAACATTGTGTGCCGAGGGACCTGTAATGTACTGTAGGTTTCTATGTTCTATACAGTTATTGATTCAACAGAAACTTTGTGAAATTCTGAATCCCCTCGTGAAATACAACACAGAACAGGCCCTATTGGCCCTTCAAGCCATGTCACCCTCCAAACCTTGACTTAACCTTAGCCTAACAACAGGACAATTTACAATGACCAATTAACCTACTAGCCGGTACGTCTTTGGACTGTGGGAGGAAACCGGAGCACCCGGAGGAAACCCACATGGTCACGGGGAGAACATACAAACTCCTTACAGACCGTGGCGGGAATTGAAATTGGATTGCTGGTACTGTAAAGCGTTGTGCTAGCCACTACACTGCCGTGCCACCCAAAAGAACACTACAGCACAGTTCAGGCTCTTCGGCCCATGATGTTATGCCGACCTTTTAACCTACACTAAGATCAATCTAACTCTTCCTTCCTGCATTGCCCTCCATTTTTCTATCATCTATGTGCTTATCTAAGAGAGTCTTACAAGTCCCTAACATATCCGCCTCAACCTCCACCATGTTTCCTGCAACCACTACTCTCTGAGTAAAAATCCTTACCTCTGAATCCCCCCTATACTTACCTCCAATCACCTTAAAATTGTGCCTCTCATGTTAGTCATTTTTGCCCTGGGGAGAAATCTCTGGCTATCCACTTGATGTATGCCTCTTATCATCTTGTACAGCTCTATCAAGTCACCTCTCATCCCCTTCTCTCCAAAGAGGAAATCCCTAGCTCATTCAACCTATCGGCATAAGACATCCTCTCTAATCCCGGCAGCATTCTGATAAATCTCCCCTGCACCGTCTCTGAAACATCCACATCCTTCCTATAGTGAGGCAACCAGAACTGAACACGATACTCTAAGTGTGGTCTAACCTGAGTTTTATAGAGCTGCAACGTTACTCTGCAAACAACAGGAATTCTGCAGATGCTGGAAATTCAAGCAACATACATCAAAGTTGCTGGTGAATGCAGCAGGCCAAGCAGCATCTATAGGAAGAGGCGCAGTCGACGTTTCAGGCCGAGACCCTTCGTCAGGACTAACTGAAAGAAGAGTGAGTAAGGGATTTGAAAGCTGGAGGGGGAGGGGGAGATGCAAAATGATAGGAGAAGACAGGAGGGGGAGGGATAGAGCCGAGAGCTGGACAGGTGATAGGCAAATGGGGATACGAGAGGATCATGGGACAGGAGGTCCGGGAAGAAAGACAAGGGGGGGGTGACCCAGAGGATGGGCAAGGGGTATATTCAGAGGGACAGAGGGAGAAAAAGGAGAGTGAGAGAAAGAATGTGTGCATAAAAATGAGTAACAGATGGGGTACGAGGGGGAGGTGGGGCCTTAGCGGAAGTTAGAGAAGTCGATGTTCACGCCATTAGGTTGGAGGCTACCCAGACGGAATATAAGGTGTTGTTCCTCCAACCTGAGTGTGGCTTCATCTTTACAGTAGAGGAGGCCGTGGATAGACATGTCAGAATGGGAATGGGATGTGGAATTAAAATGTGTGGCCACTGGGAGATCCTGCTTTCTCTGGCGGACAGAGCGTAGATGTTCAGCAAAGCGGTCTCCCAGTCTGCGTCGGGTCTCACCAATATATAAAAGGCCACATCGGGAGCACCGGACGCAGTATATCACCCCAACATTACTCTGCGGCTCTTGAACCCAACCCCCCGACTAACAAAGGCCCACAACCACGCGCCTTCTTAACCACTCTATCAACTTGCACGTCAACTTTGAGGGATCTATGAACATGATTCTGAAGATCCCTCTGTTCCTCCACTCTGCCAAGAATTCTGCCATTAACCATGTACTCTTCTTTCAATTCAATTCAAAATTGTTTAATGTCATTTCCAGTACTCAAGTGTAAAAGAGAACAAAATAGCTGTTACTCCAAATCTGATGCAGCACAAAACAACACAATAATATAAAAACACAATATATATAAAATACATAAGGTTGCTTATATACATAGATTGATTGTATGTCCATAAAGTGACACTAGGCACAGGAGTTTCTGTACATAAGGTGACTGACAGGAAATGAAGTAGTGGTGGCTGGGAGGTGTGCACGAGAGAATTAGCGGGTGGAGGTGTCGATCAGCCTTACTGCTCGGGGAAGGTAACTGTTTTGGAGTCTGGTGGTCCTGGTGTGGATGCTACATAGCTTCTTCCCTGATGGGAGTGGGACAAACAGTCCATGAGGGGTGGGATCCTTCATGATGTTACTGGCCCTTTTCTGGCACTGTTCTGAATATTTGTCCTCGATGGCAGGTAATCTGGTGCTGGTGACGTGTTGGGCAGTTTTGATTGCCTGTTGTAGAGCCTTCCTGTCCACCTCAGTGTAGTTTCCATACCATGCAGTGATGAAACGTGTTAAGGTGCTCTCAGCTACGCATCTGTAGGAGGATGTAAGTATTGATGTGTAAAGTCCAGCTCCCTTCAGCCTCCTCAGAAAGTGGAGGCATTGGTGAGCTTTCCAGTCGTGTACATTGTGTTCACCATTTCAGGTTCATCATTTGCATATTTAATTACCAATCATAATACGTATGTCAGGTGTTAATATCTAATAAATTCTGTGAGTTAAAGGCAAATAATATTCTAGAATTAGTAAAATACTTGAACGGAGGTGAGGATCACAAAGCTTTCAATAGCATCTTTATCTTGTCTTGGTTGCCTGGTTGCCTGGTAACCTCAGGCCTCAGGCTTGAACAGAAAGGCTGTACAAAGGGACTAAGGCTTTCGAGGCCATGTTCTGCCTGAATGACTGCACTATGTCTGCACACTGTCTCTGTCAGCTTATCTTGACTCTTGCCTAACTGCAACTTCCACAGTGCAGTTTTAAATACGTAACTTTACAGGATAATATTTCAATAAGTCACAATATAGCTAGGATGCAAATTTCATGACATATGTTGGCGGTGGTAAACCTGATTCTGATATGGGTCTCTATTGTGGACTGAGAGTAGGAAGAGGGCAGGGAGAGGGGAATCATGGTTGGGAAAAGGAGAAGGGGGAGAGGAGAGGGTAGGTAGGTAGCCACCTGAGAGACATTCTGTCATGACCAAAAAACCAATTGTTTGGAATCAAATTACCTTGCCTGGTGTCTCAGAGCTGGATGTGTCTGCATCCGTGCCTCCCCTGGCATTCCTTCTCTGCCGCCTGTCCCTCAATCCTCCCATGGTGCTCCACCCTCGCCATTCCCAACATCCTTTGCTCCCACCAGATTTACAAACTCACTCTCCAGTCTCCGCTCTATGTTGACAAATACAGTACTGTGCCAAAGTCTTAGGCACTTTACTCACTGGAATTTAGAAGAATTGGGGGAATGTCATTGAAACCTGTCAAATGCTGAAAGGCCTAGAGTGGACGTGGATATGAAGTTTCCTGTAGTGGAGGAGTCTAGGATCCAAAGGGAAACTTCAAAATGCAGGGACGTCCTTTTGGGATGGCGATGAAGGGGAATTTCTTTAGCCAGAGGGTAGTGAATCTGTGGAATTCGTTGCCACAGGCAGCTGTGGAGGCCAAGTCATTGGGTTTGTTTAAGGCGGAGGTTGATAGATTCTTGATCAGTCAGGGAGTGAAAGGTTTCAAGGAGAAGGTAAGAGAATGGGGATGAGAGGGAAATGAATCAGCCATGACCGAATGGCGAAGCAGACTCGATGGGCCAAATGGCCTAATTCTACTTCTATGTCTTATGATCATATGGTGTTACGATATGGAGAGTAAGCTGTTGTCCATGTAGCAGGCGACCCCACTCCACACGGCTGATGAATCCAAAAAAAACAGCAGAGACCAGTACAGTTTGGCACCTACGGTATCAGGGGAGTTGCTAGCTAGCGTTGAAGTCAATGAAGGGCTACCCTAGGCATGTTCCCCAGGCCGACGTGTCGACTGTTCATTACTTCCGTAGATGCTGCCTGGCCTGCTGAGCTCCTCCAGCATCTTGTGTGTGTTGCTCTGGATTTCCATCATCTGCAGAATCTCTTGTCTTTATTTCAGCTTCTCAGATTTACCCTCGAAACAAATAACTCTTTCTGATTTTGGAGATGCAAAATTCTCTTTGAGACAATTTAAGACGAGTTAAATATTTATCTTTCTTTAAGTATCCTCACTCGTTAAACAATAAAACCCAGAGACTGGAGTTTTAGGATTAAATTTTCATGCCTGCGGTTTGCACAAACTACCTGAGGATCATTCCTCGTTCCTGGGATCAGTAGACTTTGTTCCATGTTTATTCCTCTGAATTCCTCCTATATCTTGTGTTTATTCCTTGCTGTTTTTTCCCTCTGAGCCCTTTTCCTTTTTCCTTCCTGCCGTTGTTTTCCTTATTTGCGTAAGGCATAGAAAGCTATGGAATAAGTTTTGGTAAATGGGTTTGGTATCGATGAATACTTTGTGGTTAGTAGATTCCTGATGGGCCGAAGGACCTGGGTTCTTTGCTGTATAGTTCCAAGTTGCATGAGACCTCCTTTACGCAAAATCAATAATTCAGTGTCTCCAGTATTTAATCTTGCATTCTGGGGTGCAAAAGCTGCACATTATTTAATATTATAATCACAAATAGTTTCTATTTGACTCCTAAGAAATAGAAGTGTTTACTCCGGTTACCAAAGTGAGTGGACATAGAGGAGGCTCCCTAAAGCTTCAGTGTATTGTGCAGTTTGACGCACATTTGAATACAACGCTCGGGGTACGTTGGACGAAGGATAATGAGAAATGTAATGAGCCGTTGAGCAGAAACAAAAGCAATGATCAAACCATAGCAAGCGGCAGACGGCGGTTCATTCTCACACTCTCCAACCTCCAACGTGACGATGCTGGGCTCTACTACTGCTGCATTACGTCACGTTTCTCCTCCCAGATCTTTGGAGTGGGTTCAATACGAGTACACGTAAATGGTGAGTTCATTAATTTTATTAATTAAAGATTAAAGATTGGCTTTATTTGTCACATAGAACCATGGAACTATAGAACATTACAGCACAGAAACAGGCCCATTGGCCCTTCTTGGCTGTGCCGAACCATTTTTCTGCCTAGTCCCACTGACCTGCACCTGGACCATATCCCTCCATACACCTCTCATCCAAGTACCTGTCCAAGTTTTTCTTAAATGTTAAAAGTGAGCCCGCTTTTACCACTTCATCTGGCAGCTCATTCCACACTCCTACCACTCTCTGTGTGAAGAAGCCCCCCGAATGTTCCCTTTAAACTTTGCCCCCTTCACCCTTAACCCATGTCCTCTGTTTTTTTTCTCCCCTGGCCTCAGTGGAAAAAGCCTGCTTGCGTTCACTCTATCTATACCTATCATAATTTTATATACCTCTATCAAATCTCCCCTCATCCTTCTATGCTCCAGGGAATAAAGTCCTAACCTATTCAACCTTTCTCTGTAACTGAGTTTCTCAAGTCCCAGCAACATCCTTGTAAATCTTCTCTGCACTCTTTCAACCTTATTAATATCCTTCCTGTAATTTGGTGACAAAAACTGAACATGTTACTCCAAATTCGGCCTCACCAAAGCCTTATACAACCTCACCATAACATTCCAACTCTTATACTCAATACTTTGATTTATAAAGGCCAATGTACCAAAAGCTCTCTTCACAACCCTATCTACCTGTGACGCCACTGTTAGGGAATTTTGTATCTGTATTCCCAGATCCCTCTGTTCTACTGCACTCCTCAGTGCCTTACCATTAACCCTGTATGTTCTACCTTGGTTTGTCCTTCCAAAGTGCAATACCTCACACTTGTCTGTATTAAACGCCAACTGCCATTTTTCAGCCCACTTTTCCAGCTGGTCCATAGCCCTCTGCAAGCTTTGAAAACCTTCCTCACTGTCCACTGCACCTCCAATCTTTGTATCATCAGCAAATTTGCTGATCCAGTTTACCACATTATCATCCAGATCATTGATATAGATGACAAATAACAACGGACCCAGCACTGATCCCAGTGGCACACCACTAGTCACAGGCCTCCACTCAGAGAAGCAATCCTCCACTACCACTCTCTGGCTTCTTCCATTGAGCCAATGTCTAATCCAATTCAGTACCTCTCCATGTATACCGAGTAACTGAATCTTCCTAACTAACCTCCCATGCGGGACCTTGTCAAAGGCCTTACTGAAGTCCATGTAGACAACATCCACTGCCTTCCCTTCATCCACTTTCCTGGTAACCTCCTCAAAAAACTCTAATAGATTGGTAAAACATGACCTACCATGCACAAAGCCATGTTGACTCTCCCTAATAAGTCCCTATCTATCCAAATACTTATAGATCCTATTTCTTAGTACTCCTTCCAAAAATTTACCTACTACCGACATCAAATTTACTGGCCTATAATTTCCCGGATTACTTTTAGAGCCTTTTTTAAACAACGGAACAACATGAGCTATCCTCCAGTACTCCAGCACCTCACCCACAGCTACCAACATTTTAAATATATCTGCCAGGGCCCCTGCAATTTCAACATTAGTCTCCTTCAAGGTCCTGGGGATTTATCTACTCTGATTTGCCTCAAGATAGCAAGCACCTCCTTCTCCTCAATCTGTATAGGTTCCATGACCTCACTACTTGTTTGCTTTATTTCCATTGACTCCATGCCAGTTTCCTTAGTAAAAACAGATGCAAAAAAAACCATTTAAGATCTCCCCCATTTCCTTTGGTTCCGCACATAGCCGACCACTCTGATCTTCAAGAGGACCAATTTTATCCCTTACTATCCTTTTGCTCTTAATATACCTGTAGAAGCTCTTTGGATTATCCTTCACCTTGACTGCTAAAGCAACCTCATGTCTTCTTTTAGCCCTCCTGATTTCTTTCTTAAGTTTTTCTTTTGCACTTTCTATATTCCTCAAGCACCTTATTTGCTCCCTGTTTCCTATACATGTCATACATCTCTCTCTTCTTCTTTATCAGAGTTTCAATATCCCTTGAGAACCAAGGTTCCTTATTCTTATTCACTTTGCCTTTAATCCTGACAGGAACATACAAACTCTGCACTCTCAAAATTTCTCCTTTGAAGGCCTCCCACTTACCAATCACATCTTTGCCAGAGAGCAACCTGTCCCAATCCACGCTTTTTAGATCCTTTCTCACTTCTTCAAATTTGGCCTTTTTCCAGTTTAGAACCTCAACCCGAGGACCAGATCTATCTTTATCCATGATCAAGTTGAAACTAATGGTGTTATGATCACTGGAACCAAAGTGTTCCTCTACACACACTTCCATCACCTGTCCTAACTCCGTTCCTAATAGGAGATCCAATATTACATCCTCTCTAGTTGGTACCTCTATATATTGATTTAGAAAACTTTCCTGAACACATTTTACAAACTCTAACCTGTCTAGACCTTTAACAGTATGGGAATCCCAATCAATATGTGGAAAATAAAAATCCCCAACCACCACAAATTTATGTTTCCTGCAGTTGCCTGCTATATATCTGCAGATTTGCTCCTCCAATTCTCGCTGACTATTGGGTGGTCTATAATACAACTTCACTAATGTGGCCATACCTTTCCTGTTTCTCAGCTCCACCCTTAAGGACTCAGTAGACAAGCCCTCTAATCTGTCCTGCCTGAGCACTGCTGTAACATTTTCCCTGACGAGCAATGCGACCCACCCCCCCCACCCTTCATTCCTCTGCCTTGATCACGTCTGAAACATCGGAACCCTGGAAACTGCCAGTCCTGTCCCTCCTGTAGCCAAGTTTCACTAATGGCTATAATGTCGTAATTCCATGTGTCAATCCACGCCCTCAGCTCATCAGCCTTCCCCACAATACTCCTTGCACTGAAATAGACACACCTCAGAAGATTATTACCACCACACACACCCCTTCTATTTGTGACTTTGCATGAACTTTTAACATCATTTATTTTCACCCCCGCTCCACTATCTGCCCTGGCACTCTGGTTCCCATCCCCCTGCAAATCTAGTTTAAACCCTCCCCAAAAGCACTAACAAACCTCCCTGCAAGGATATTGGTCCCCTTGTAGTTCAGGTGTAACCCATCTCTCTTGTACAGTTCCCACCTGCCCCAGAAGAGGTCCCAATGATCCTGAAATCTGAAACCCTGCCCCCTACACCAATTCTTCAGCCACATGTTCATCTGCCAGCGCATCCTATTCCTACCCTCACTGGCACGTGGCACAGGTAGCAATCCTGAGATTACCACCCTCGAGGTCCTGCTTTTCAACTTCCTACCAAGCTCTCTATACTCACTCTCCAGGACCTCCTCACTCTTTCTTCCTATGTCATTGGTACCGATGTGCACCACGACATCTGGCTGATCACCCTCCCACTTCAGAATGCTGTGCACGCAATCAGAGACATCCCTGACCCTGGCACCCGGGAGGTAACAAATCATCCGGGAGTCTCTGTCACGACCACAGAACCTCTTTTCTGTACCTCTAACTACCGAGTCCCCTATCACTACCGCGCTCCTCTTCTTCCACCCTCCCTTCTGCACTGCAGAACCAGACTCAGTGCCAGAGATCCGGATGCCGCAGCTAGTCCCAGGTAAGTCATTCTCCCCCCAACAGTATCCAATGCGGTATACTTGTTGTTGAGGGGAATGGCCACAGGGGAACCCTGCTCTGCCTGCCCTTTCCCCTTCCCTCGCCTGACAGTAACCCAATTACCTGTGCGCTGCTCCTTTGGCGTAACTACCTTCCTGAAGCTACTACCTATAAACACCTCATCCTCCCGAATGATCCGCAGGTCATCCAGCTCCTGCTCCAGTTCCCTAACGCGGTTTGTTAGGAGCTGCAGCTGGATGCACTTCTTGCTGGTGTCGTTGTCAGGGACACCGGAGGTCTCCTTGACTTCCTACATCCTGCAAGAGGAGCATTCCAACATCCAGCCTGGCATTGTCTCTACTCTAAACAAACAAAACAAAACTTACCTGAACCTACCCTCGCCGCTGCCTGTTCACGCCGAAACCTGTTGAGCCAAAGCCGTCCCACTCTGCTCCCTCTCACTCCGCTGCCCACTGTATATAGTGGTCTTCTTTTTCAAACCTTTGGCGCTCTACGTCACGTGCCTGCGCAGTCTAGCCTCCTTTTCCCCGAACAGTGTAAAAAAAAAGTCTTCTCTCCGAAATTCCTACTCCTTCATCCTCAGCCTCTTGCTCCGATTGTACATCGAAACACACAGCGAAATGCATTGTTTGCACCAGCGACCAACACAGTCGGAGCGTGCGCTGGGGGCAGTCCTCATGTGTCACCACGCTTCCACTGTCAACAGAACATGCCCACGACTTACTAACCCTAACCTGTACATTTTTGGAGTGTTGGGGGAAACTGGGGCATCCGGAGGAAACCCACGGGAACTCAGGGAGAACGTACGAACACTTTACAGATAACAGTGGGGATCGAACGCCAATCGGTGATCGCTGGTGCGGCAGTAACATTACGCTAACCACCATACTACCATGCTCGGTCAGAACGAGGGTTGCTAATCTGGACTGGACCTCTCGCTACATCTTCTGATTCCAACCACAATCACCCTCACAATCTGCCACCTGACACATTACTCCCTGCACACCATTTCACCCCCTGACACCCTCCCTCTAATGAGTCTGTCTACATTTCCTGCTGCACTGGCAAAGTAGCCAACATAGTCAAGGAACCCTCCCACCCCTGTCATTCTCCCCTCTCGCCTCTCCCATCAGGCAGAAGATTCAGATCATGAACCAACAGTTTCCGAGTTATCAGAGCCTTGAACAGACCCCTGGTACATTAATAGCTGAACTTTTGATCTCTGAATCTACCTTGACATGGTCCCTGCACTGTAATTGCTCTGTAACTGAATGTAATATTCAGAATTCCGTATTCTTTTTACTGCCTCATTGCAATTACGTATGGTGTGATCTGTCTGGATGGCATGCAAAACAAATTCTTTTCACTGCGTCTTGGTATGTTTGTTCATTATGTGTCGTGCTGTATAGACTTGGCTGATTATGATGGTCCTTGGCAAATTTTTCTACAGAAGTGTTTTGCCATCGCCTTCTCCTGGGCAGTGTCTTTACAAGACTGGTGACCCCAGCCACTATCAATACTCTTTAGAGATCGCACAGAGGGAGGGAGGGCCTTCCACCTTCTTCGGTAGAGACAAATCTCTACCCCGCCAACTGTGTATCCTGGTACAGGCGACAATATTAAGCTGATACTTCTTCGGGAATTAGTTGGCCGAACCTTGACTCTTGGATAAGTAGTCATGTTCGTCGTCTCCGATACCTTACTAAACAGGTGTTCAAAGGTAAAAAAGGGCATCACAGCAGCATAACGATTAACGCAATGTCATTACAGCTCAGGCCATTTCTGGCGCTGTCAGTAGGGAGTTTGTACGTTCTCCCTGTAACGCGTGGGCTTCCTCCAGCTGCTCGAGTTTCCCCCACAGTCCAAAGACGTAGCGGTGAGAAGGTTCATTGGTCATTGTAAATCATTCTGTGACTAGGCCAGGGGGCAGCTCGAAGGACTGGAAGGGCCCGTTCACGCTGTATCGCTAAGTAAAATAAAATGTTGGTGGGGAGGGTGAAAGAAAATGCAATGTGCTGTACTGTTCTGTGTTCTTCACCTTCTGTTCCCGAGGCTCCAGTCTGATGCGGAAACCTAGGCTGACTTAAGATGAACTTGCAGTCAATGAGACTGAGATGAATAAGAGATAATCATTCTCCCCTGCTCTATCAAGATGAAAAGAGCAAACAATTTTTTTCTTATGCAGACTTTCTCTTCGATGCCACTTTAACAGGTGCGGGAGCGGAACCCAGTGTGCTCTTCAGCTGCTGTAGCCCATCCTCTTCAATGTTGTGCGTTCAGAGTTGCTCCTTTGCACATCACAGTTACTGTCAGCCTCCTGTCAGCTTGAACCAGTCTGCCCTCTCACATGAACAAGGCATTTTCACCCTCAGAACTGCTGCTCACTGCATGTTTTTGTGTTTTGCACCATTCTCTTTAACCTCCACAGCAGGGGTTCCCAAACCACTTGGTCAGTGGTACGGATTCACATCATAAAGAAGGTTGGGAACCCTTGCTCTATAGAGACTGCTGTGTGTGAAAATCCCAAGAGATGAGTAGCTTCTGAGACACTTAAATCACCCCATCTGGCACCAACAATCATTCCACAGTCAAAGTCATTTAGATGACATTTCTTCCTCATTCTGAAAGCCAACTGAACCTCTTGACCATGTCTGCGTGCTTTCATGCATTGAGTTACTGCCTCAGGATTGGCTGATTAGAGATTTGCATCAATGAGCCTGTGTACAGGTGTACCTGATAAGGTGTATTCGATTAATGAACATTGGTCTTTGATCCCTGTGGGACAGCCCTCATTGCTAATGAGATTGTCCACATGAAGTTCAAATTGAAGAGTGGTGTTTGTAGATGTCAAGACCCATACATTATTGCTACTTTGACAACGTACGGAGAGCATTCAGCATATTTGCATTAATGAGCAGGTGTACCTAATAAAGTGGCCACATTGGGACAGAAAAACTGCTTCATGTGGTTTATCAGGGGGAATGTTCTATCCAAAATAAAGCAGATATCAATATTTATCATGTTTTTGCCCCTCAACCATCAGGTTCTTGAACCAAAGGAAATGACTTCATTCAACTTCACTTGCCCCATCATTGAAATGTTCCCATAACCTATGGACTCACTTTCAAGGACTGTTCATTTCATGTTCTCAATATTTATTACTTACTTATTTATTATTATTAATTTCTTTCTTTTTATATTTGTCTTCTGCACTCTGGTTGAACGCTCAAGTTGGGGTGATCTTCCACAGATTCTTTAATGGTTATTATTCTATAGACTTATTGAGTATGCCGGCAAGAAACTAAAATCTCAGGGTTGTATATGGTGACATAAATGTACTTCGATTATAAATTTACTTTGAACTTCGATGTTTTAGTAAATCACTTTTAAGTTGTCACTGTTCTTGCTCTTCCAGCTTTCAATCTTGATGTGATAAAGTTTGCTTCGCTCATCATCTGCAAAGGAATTGTGCTGGTGATTATGTTCACATTTGGTCTAACCTGGGTTTGTCATCTGGAAAGGTGAGGAAAGATGTTGCTACGTATGATTGCTTTGAAGGAATTCACGGTGCTCACAGGCCTTCAGTGATGTAGGTAGAAATCTAGCATAAACAGACACATTGGGAATATCCAGCAGGTCGGGCAGTGTCTGTGCAGAGAAAGTTGATGTAGGTGATTGGTTTATTATGGTCACATGTACCGAGGTATGGTGAAAAAACTTGTTTTGCATGCAATCCATAAAGGTCATTGCAAGACTTACATACAGCAAGGTAGGACAAGGGAAAAGCAATAAGAATGCAGAATATATGGAAGACCATATAACAGGAGCAGAATTAGGCCATTTGGCCCATCAACTCTGTTTCCCCATTTGATCATGGTTGAATTACTCTCCCTCTCAACCCCATTTTTCCACCTTCTCTTCATAACCTTTGACACCCTTACTAATCAACAACCTATAAACCTCCACTTTAAAGATGTATACCCAATGACCTGGTCTCCACAACCGTCTGGGGCAATGAATTCCTCAGATTTACCACCCACTGGCTAAAAAAATTCCTCCTCATCTCTGTTTTAAAGGGAAGCCCTTTTATTTTGAGGCTGTGCCCTCTGGTCCTAGACTCTCTCACTATAGGAAACATCCTCATCATGTCCACTCTATCTAGCTTTTCAATATTTGCGAGGTCTAGTCAAGGTTTGGTAGCACAAGTTCCCCATATTTCAATTCTATCCTCCTTGAAATAAACCCCACATTTCTTTTCATTGTGGCCTTCCTAGCCTTGGCATATATGTTTTGTCTTGTTTTGTACACCATCTAGACGCTCACTCTCCAAGTAACAGGCGACTTCCCAATTCTTCCCCCTGAGTTACTGGTGTTGAAATTCATCAGCCAACAGTTCGTCTATTGTACAAGTTTATGAGTGATAAAGGCTGTTTTTTCTGGCAAAGCTGTACCTGGAAAGTGGGAGGCCTTCAAAAATGGAATTTTGACAGTATGAGCTTGGATGTGCCTGTCCCAAGTGTAGGAAACCTTGGTTTTCAAGAGGTATTGAGGCCTTGATTAAGAAAAAAAAGGAGGTACATAGCAGGTATAGGCAAGTAAGAACAAATGAGGTGCTTTTCGAGCACAGGAAATGCAAAAAGAGCACGTAAGAAAGAAATCATGGAGGCTAAAAGAAGACATAAAGTTGTCCAGCAGACAAGGTGAGGGAGAATCCCAAAGGATCCTACAGGTATGTTAGGAGCAAAAGGATTGCAAGGGAGAAAGTCTGGTCCTCTGGAAGACCAGAATGATAATCCACGTGTGGAGCCAAAACAGATGGGGGAGATCTTAAGTAAACTCTTTAGATCTGTATTTATTCAGAAGATGGATACAGAGTCCATAGAAGTGAGGCAAAGTGAATTTCATGGACCCTGTATAGATTACAGAGGAGGAGGTGTTTGCTACCCTGAGGCAAATCAGGGTGGGTAAATCCCCAGGGTGCTCCCTCGGATTCTATGCAAGGCAAGTGCAGAAATTTCTGGGGCCCTAGCAGAGATATTTAAAACATCCTTAGCAACAGGAGAGGTACCAGAGGATTGGAGGATAGTCAATGTAGTTCTACTGTTTAAAAAAGGTTCTAAACAGAAAAAGGAAATTATGGGCCAGTGAGTCTGACACCAGTTACGGGAAAGTCATTGGAAGGTATTCTAAGGGACTGGATATATAAGAATTTGGATTAGACATGGACTGATTAAGGATAGACAGCATAGCTTTGTGCATGGTAGGTCATGTCTAACCAATCTTACAGAGATTTCCAAGGAACTTACCAGGAAAGTGAATGGTGGTAAGGTAATAGATGTTGTCTACATGGACTTTAGTAAGGCATTTGACAAGGTTTTACATGGGAAGCTGGTTGAGAAGGTTCAGTCATTCAGCATTCAGGGTGAGATAGTAAATTGGATTAGATATTAGTTTTGTAGTGGAACTCACAGAGTAGTAGGGGGTTGCCTCTTTGACTGGAGGCCTGTGACTAGTGGTGTGTCTTAGAGATCAGTGCTGTGTCCTTTGTTGTTTGTCATCTATATCAATGATCTGGATGATAATGTGGTTAACTGGATCAGCAAATTTGCGGGTGACACCATGACAGTGGGATTGGGAGGGGTGTAGTGGACAGTGAGGAAGGCTATCATGGCTTGTAGTGGAACAGTGGGCTGAAAAATGGCAGATGGAATTCAATACAGACAAGTGTGAGGTTTTGCACTATGGTAGGACCAAGCAGAATGGGTCCTACACTGTGAACAGTAGGGCCCTGAGGAGTGTGATAGAACAAAGGGATTGAGAAAACAGGTCCGAAATTCGTTGAAAGTGGTGTCACAGGTAGAGAGGGTCATAAAGAAAGCTTCTGGCATATTGACCTTCATAAATCAATGTATTGAGTTACTCAGAGTACAGAAGATGGGATATGATGTTGAAGTTGAATAAGATGTTGGTGAGGCCTAATTTGGAGTATTGTGTGCATTTTTGGTCACCTACCCACAGGAAAGATGTTAGCAAGTTTGAAAGAGTGCAGAGAAAATTTACAAGGATGTTGCCGGTCCAGGAGGACCTGAGTTATAAGGAAATTATTGAATAGGTCAGGAATGTATTCTTTAGAACGTAGAAGATTGAGAGGAGAGATGATAGAGGTATACAAAATTATGAGGGGTATTAATACGGTAAATGCAAGCAGGCTTTTTCCTCTGAGGTTGGGTGGGACTACAACCAGAGGTCATGGGTTAAGGGTGAAAAGTGAAAAGTTTAAGGGGTACACAAGGAGAAATGTCTTCACTCAGAAGGTGATGAGAGTGGGGAATGAACTGCCAGCAATAAGTGGTCCATGCGAGCTTGATTTCAAAATTTAAGAGACATTTAGATAGGTACATGGATAGTGGGGATATGGAGGGTTATAGTCCAGGTGCAGGTTGTTGGGACTAGATGGGCTGAAGGGCCTGTTTCTGTGATGTACTTCTCTATGACTCTAAGTACACCAAGAGGCCACTTTTTTAGGTACTGTACCTCCTGTATCTAATGAAGTGGTGTGTGTTCATGATCCTCTGCTGCTGCAGTCCATCCAGGTTAAGGTTTGCCATGTTGTGAATTCAGATGCTCTTCTGCACGCCACTGTTGTAATGCATAGTTATCAGAGTTACTGTTGCCTTCCAGTCAACTTGAACCAGTCTGACCATTCTCCTCTGACCTCCCTCATTAATAGGAAATTTTTACTCACAGAACTGCCTCTCACTGGATGTTTTTTGTTTTTCACACCATTCTCTGTAAACTCTAGAGACTGTTGTGTGTACAAATCCCAAGAGATCATCATTTTCTGAGATACAGTACTCAAATCACCCCATCTGGCACCAGCATTCACTCCATAAGTCCATAAGACAAAGGTTCAGAATTAGGCCATTTGGCCTGTGATTATATCCTGAATTATCCCTTAAGGACTGTATCTTTAAAAAGAGAGAGAGGGTGCAGCTGATTCAGAGAGAGAGAGCAACGAGCAGCTCGAGGGTCGCCATGGTGACTGAGGGCGGCGTTAATTGACGGGCAGCTGGTGTTCAGCATGTTGCGATAAATACAAGGTCAGCTGGTTGTTAGACAGACACATGGACACACATGGTTTTGGACACTGGATGAGCTTTGTTGTGCCCACAGAAAGGTGGGTTTTGGGAGGATCGATCAGTGGCTCTCGCGGTGTGGAAAGAGTTGACCGATGAAAAGTTATCAGCGTGTCCAACCCTCGCCTACGTCAATAGCTTTACCACGGAAGATGGTTCCCTTTAATTGTGCTCACGTTCGGTGACTTTAAAGGATTTCGGAGGACAACGGAGGATCGATGGCGATGGCTTACTTGGTTAATGAACTACATCTCTCTCTCTCTCTCTCTCTCTCTATCTCTCTCTCATCCCAGTATTACTCAACGCAATATCATGAACTGAACTCACCTCGCTTACCCACCACTGTAAGACTGTATCAATAACCACCAGAGCTTGGAAAAGCTTAAGTCCTATATTTCCACACTTATATATATAAAATCATTGCTAACCTGTTTGATTTACCTGGCTTTTATATTACTGTATTGCGTAGTTACTAATAAACTAGCTTTAGTCAATAGCAGTACCAGACTCCAGGCGTGTTCCATTTCTGCTGGTTCTATAACCCGTTACGGGGTACATAACAGGCCTATCCAGTCTCCTCTGCCATTTTATCCTGGCTGACTCATTTCCCTTTCAACCCCGTTCTCCTGCCTTCCCCCTCCCCCCATATTCTTTCCCGCCCTGACTAATCAAGAACATATCAATCTCTGTCATAAATGCACGCAATGACCTGACCTCCACAGTCGCCTGTGGCAGCGAATTCCACAGATACACCATCCTCTGGCTAATGAGATTCCTTGTCATCCCTGTCCTAAATGGACATCCCTCTATTTTGAGGCTGTGCCCTCTGGTCCTAGACTTCCCCACCATCCACTTCACATCGGCTCTATCTAGCTTTTTCAACATTTCAATGAGATCCCCTCTCAAAGTCACCTAGTTTACATTTCTTCCCCACTCTGATGTTTGGTCTGAGCAATAACTGAACCTCTTGACCATGTCTGCATGCTTGTATGCATTGAGATGCTGCCACATGATTGGCTGATTGGACATTTGCATTAACCAGCCGGTGTACAGGTGTACCTGATAAAGTGGCCACTGAGTGTGCATTAATTTATTTCAGACGCCAGCAGAAATCGAAAGATGCGACGGTGATGTCAGAGAGGAAAGAAGTGAGAAAGAGCTCCATCGCCTAGAACTACGGCAACACTTGGCTATCATGGATCCTGGCCCGTTTTGATGAAATTTTCTTTACGTCATTTTTTTCAGGCATTTATTAGGTTAGAGAGCAAACAGAGGGATGACCTTATCTTTGCTTAACATAATTCAACTGAGGTTAGACAGAAGGACAAAGAAATGTTGACTCAAACTGCTGGACAATCCAAAAGCATTTCCGATGAAGGACTTCCAGCAATGACTACTGATTTAAAGATTAACGATAGGGATTAGTTTTATTTATCTTTACATCAAAACATACAGTAACCCATGTTGTTTGTGTCAATGACTAACGCAATTTGAGGACGTGCTGGGGGCAGCCCACAATTTTCGCCATTCTTCCAGCATCGGCATAACATGCTCACAACTTCTCACCCTAATCTGCACACGGTTGGAACGTGAGAGCAAATGGGAGCACCTGGAAGAAACCCATGTGCTTACGGTCGGCGGCAGGAACTAAGCCCCGATCGGTGATCACTGGCGTTGTAAAGGGACTGCGCTAGCAGCTGTATACCTGCAGAAGTTTCTCCCATTTATCCCGGGCAGTGTGGACTGAAAATGGAGCAGCTCAGCCCTAATGAAGGGTCTTGGCCTGAAACACCGACTTCATAGATGCTGCCTGGCCTGCCGAGTTCCTCTAGCAGTTTGTATGTGTGACTCTCTGCAGAATCTCTTGTGTTTATGATCACAGAACCTGCCCTCTGTGACATGTAGTTATCTCCAACCTCCAGATTTTGTATGATAAATCAGGGAAATCCTGTTTCTCCTCACTTTAATGTCATCCCGGATCTGGGCCATACCCTCCAAATATCCGGACCTGCCTCTCAGTTTTTTTTGCACTACCTTACTTTCCATTTTTCTATTTTCTATTTATGATTTATAATTTAAATATTTTAAATATTTTAAAAATTTTAAATATTTACTATCGATTTGTAATCCAGGGAGCGGGAAACTCAGAATCAAATATCGCTGTGATGATTGTACCTTCTAGTATCAATTGTTTGGCGACAATAAAGTATAAAGCATAAAGTATAAGTATAAATTATATATATAGGCATCCGTTAGTCTCGTGAGACCATGGATTTGCGCCTTGGAAGGTTTCCAGGGTGCAGGCCTGGGCAAGGTTGTATGGAAGACCAGCAGTTGCCCATGCTGCAAGTCTCCCCTCTCCACGACACCGATGTTGTCCAAGGGAAGGGCATTAGGACCCATAGAGCTTTGCACCAGTGTCGTCGCAGAGCAATGTGTGTTTAAGTGCCTTGCTCAAGGACACAACACGCGGCCTCAGCCAAGGCCCGAACTAGCGACCTTCAGATCACTAGACGAACGCCTTAACCACTTGGCCATGCGCCAATTATAAAGTATTTATTATTACAGGTCGACCTTCACTAATCTGGCACCACTGGGACCTGACAAGTGCTGGATTAGTGAAAATGCCGAATTACAGAAGGATCACATTGAGCATAATCAGTGCCGGATTATCGAAGGAACTGGATTACAGGTAGTTGGATTAGTGAAGGTCAATCTGTATAATAGCCAGTTCTACTAATACAAGACAAAGTGGGGGATATGATTTTCTTTAGAAATACAGCATGGTAACGGGCCCTCGTGGACCAACGAGCCCGCACTGCCCAATTACACCCATGTGACCAGCCAACCTAGCAACCCGTACATCTTTGGAGTGTGAGAGGACGCTGGAGCAACCAGGGGAAGCCCACAAAGCCATGGGGCGGAGTCTGATGGAAGTTTATAAGATGATGAGAGGCATAGACAGACAGCTGGTATCTCTATCGCAGGGTTGAAATGTTTAATATCGGAGGGCAAGCGCTCAAGGAGAGGGTGTGGGGGGGGCGAGGTGGGGGGGAAGTTTCATTTCCTGACGCAGTCTGGTGGATCCCATGTGGTGGAAGCAGATACGATACAGCCATTCATACAGAGGCTCTTAGATAGGGACATGGATGTGCAGAGAATGAAGGAACATCGACTGCGTGCTGGCAGATGGGATCATTATTTATTTTATTTATTTATCTAGCGATACAGTGCGAGGTAGGCCCTACTGCCCATGGGGCCATGATGTCCCAGCAGCCCCTGACAAACCTGATTAACCCTGGCCTTATCACGGTCCAATTTACAATGACCAATTAGCCTGCCCAGTACGTCTTTGGGCTGTGGGTGGAAAGCTACATATTCCAGAGGGAGGATGCACAAGACTCCTTGCAGAACAGCACCAAGATTGAGCTCCAAACTCTGAAAAGCTGTAACAGTGTCACACTAATCGCTACGATACTGAGGTGCCCAATTATCCTAATTAGTTCAGCACAGCATTGTGGGGTCGAAGGGCCTGTTCCTGTCCTCTACTCCTGACGTTCTATGATTCCAAATTGCTTGTCAAATTTACTCTCTTTGTTGAGATGGCAAATGGGGTTGGCACTCAAAGGCACACTTTACTCAAAAGAAGGTTGAAGGTTAAAAAACAAAGTTAATTGGTTGTTTAAAGTTAATTGGTTAGCATGTTTCAATGCATTGCCCTCAGAAATGCTGGTAGAAACTTGGAAAGTAGGTCAAGACATTCTGTGCAAAACCGTAGGAGGTAAAATGTGTGATGGACTGCAAGGTGAAAGAAATAATTACATGAGGTTAGCAAGTGACACTCAACCACAAAGTATTGACCATGAGTGTGATCCGCTTGGTGAAAAAGATAATATTAAAACATGAGACATCAGCTAAAACTTGCTTGTAAATGCAAACAGGCTTTTTTCCCCCACTGAGGTTGGGTGAGACTAGAACAAGAGGTTATTGTGAAGGATCTTCAAGGAACGGTGCCTCAGAAAAGCAACATCCATTATCAAAAGTCCCCCACCACCCAGGACATGCCCACTTCTCGTTGTTACTGTCAGGGAGGAGGTACAGAAACCTGAAGGCACACACTCAATGATTCAGCAACAGCTTCTTCCCCTCAGCCATCTGATTTCTGAATGGACATTGAACCCGTGAACACTACCTCACTGCTTTTACAGTATTTCCATTCTTGCACTACTATTTTAACTTAACTATTTAATATACCTAACATAATTACCATCAGTCAGTTTTTCTTCTATATTTTATCATGTATTGCTATGAACTGCTGCTGCAGAACCACAAATTTCACGGCATACGCCAGTGATATTAAACCTGATTCTGATTAATGGTGGAAGGTGAAATATATAAGGAAACTTCTTCACTCAGAGGGTGGTGAGAGTGTGGAACGAGCTGGTGGATATGGATTTGGTTGCAACATTTTCGAGAAGTTTGGATAACTACATGGGTGGAAGGGTATGGAGATCTGCAGAGTAGTTGCCCTTCCTACGTTACTGAATGGAGTTGAACCATGAACCGCCTACAGTCGGCACCTGAAAGCCCTGGAACGATAACACCAAAGAACCTTACGAAGGATTTTGAAGATCATCTGGAAGGACAGATGCAGTAACACCGGCAGACTGGAGGAGCCCAACATGAACAACATCTCCACCATGATGAAGCAATGTCAGCTCTGATGGATAGGTCTTGACATTCAGATGCCTAACTCGTGTCTCCCCAAACAGATCTTTTACTCTCAGTTGAAAGAAGGTCAGTGAGTCCCTGGAGGGCGAAGCATACGCTTCTAAAACATCATCAAGGTCAGCCTGAAGAAATTCAACAGTACATCTAGAAACTGGGAAGACATTGCGTTCAATAGATACAACTGGAGAAATCTGTTCAAGAGCGAGCTGCGCTACGGAAGAGCAACCTTCGCCATGCCACAGAGAACAAGGGGCAGCTGCAAAAGGGGCGACTGAACAAGCAAAAGACCCGGCCACTGACCAGAGCCACCACTTACTCTTGCCCACACTGCACCAGAATATGTGGATCCCAGAACAGCCTCTCCAGCCACCCAAGGACCCCTTGGGAAAACATCGTACTCAACTCGACTGCACTACCTCTACTATGGAGGGCTATAGTTCAGGTGCAGGTCGATGGGACTCGGCAGAATAATAGTTCAGCATGGACTAGAAGGGCAGAAGGGCCCGTTTCTATGACTGTAGAGCAGATGAGCATCTTTAACCCCACTTGGTCAAGTGATAACTCCAAGTACTGTGACAGCATCTGCACAGAGCGCTGTCACAGGAAAGCAGCATCCATCATCAGGGACCCCCCAGCACCCAGGCCAGGCTCTCTTCTTGCTGCTGCCGTCAGGAAGAAGGTGCAGGAGCCTCAGGACTCACACCACCAGGTTCGGGAACAGTTATTACCCCTCAACCATCAGGTTCCTGAACCAGAGGGGATAATTTCACTCAACTGTTCCCACAACCTGTGGACTCACTTTCAAGGACTCCTTATCTCATGTTCTTGATTTTTATTGCTTATATATTTATTATATCTTTCTTTCTTTTTGCATTTGTACAGCTTGCTATCTCTTGCACGTTGGTTGTCAGCCCTGTTGGGTGCAGTCTTTCATTGTTTCTATTGTGTTTCTTGTATTTACTGTGAATGACCACAAGAAAATGAATCTGAGGTTTGTATGTGGTGACACATATGTACTTTGATAACAAATTTACTCTGAATTTTCAACAGGAAGATTAATGTAACAAAGAGATTGCATCTTAATGTAAAATCGTTAAATTTTATTCACTTTCAACAGTTTTGCACGGAAGTTGCTCAGGCAACCCTTAGCACCCTATTGTGAGGCTCCTCAGTGTTACAGGTTGAGGCCCAGTAGATTACCACGTTGTCGGGATAGCTCCAGACCCCCCACACTGCCAGCTTTAGGAATTAGGTCTGGTAATGTACAGGAATGATGAATGAACAGGGCGGGAGGGGTTTCTAGAGCAGGGGAGAGCCTTCGGGAGAACGTGGGGTGCAGGGCAGGAGTCTGACTGACAGGCAGGTTTGGAGCAAGAATTCCATAGTGGGAATCCGGGAGGAAAACACTCGCCAAAGCCAAGGGGTGTTGGGTGTGAGTTTGCAGACCTGCACTCGGTTGTTGGAGGATGGAGCGTTCTGGGGCCCGAATCCCGATGTTTCCATCGATTTGTGCAGTCCTTGCAATGGCACCTGCAAGTACAACATACCCGAATCAGGTTTATCGTCACAGACATAACACTATAGGACATAGGAGCCGAGTTAGGCCATTCATCCATTGAGTCTACTCCACCTCTCCATTATGACTGATTTATTTTCCCTGTCAACCCCATTCTCCTACCTTCTCTCCGTAACCTTTGACGCCCTGACTAATCAAGAACTTATCAACCTCCGCTTTAGATATACCCAATGATTTGGCCTCCACAGCCGTTTGTGGCAATGAGCTCCACAAGTTCACCACCCTCTGACTTAATAAATCCCTCCTCATCCCTGTTCTAAAGTGACGTCTTACTCCGAGGCTGTGCCCTCCGATGTTGTGAAATTTGTCATTTTGCGACAGGTGTACAGTATAGTACATAAACAATACATTAAAAAAGACAACTTACAACATTTATTTTTAGATATTTCTTAATGCAAAAAGAGAACAATAAAGTGAGGCAACCCTTCAGAAATCTAACGGCAGAGAGAAAGAAGCTGTTCCTGAAACGTTGAGTGTTCATCCTGAGGCTCCTGTACCTCCTCCCTTATTGTAGTAATGAGAAGAGGGCATGGGGGTCCTTAATTCATTGCTAGCATACATTTTTTTCAAGACTAGGTAACATTATATTAAGAAAATTTATAGCTCCTGCTTTTCACCGTTCCAGAGAAATCTTGGTCAGAATTTCTTTTTTGACTTGAAATAAATGCTTCTTCTTTCTACAGATGAACCTGGTGTCAGGCAGGCTGGAAGCTGCCCGCCCAGAGTTATAATTTAGAAAAGTACATCTCAGAAACAGGCCCTTTATCCCACGATGTTGTGCCAAAGTAATTAAACTAGTAATAATCATCATCATTATGTGCTGTGTCGTATGACGTGGGCAATCATGGTCTTTACCATGATTGTTCTTGGCAAATTTTTCTACAGAAATGGTTTGCCATTTCCTTATTCTGGGCAGTGTCTTTACAAGACAGGTGACCCCAACCATTATCAATACTCTTCAGAGATTGTCTGCCTGACATCAAGTGGTCGTATAACCAGGACTTGTGATGTGCACCAGCTGCTCATACGACCATCCGCCACCTGATCCCATGGCTTCACGTGACCCTGATCGGGGTGCAAAGCAGATGCTACACCTTGCCCAAGGGGGACCTACAGGCAAGTGGAGGGAAGGAGTGTCTTACATCTCATTTGGTAGAGACGTATCTCCACCGCGCCACTCCAAACTAGCAATAAAATGTCTAATTATCTCCTCTGCCTAAGCAGGTTTCATGTCCTTCCATTTCCTGCACTCTCTCGTGCCTATCTATGACCATGTTAAACACCTCTATCATAGAGTGATCGCTCTCACTGGAGGCTGGAACTACGCAGAGGTCTAAAAAGAGGAGAAGAGAAGCTGAGGCTTGCTGCTGAAGAAAAGCGCACTCATCAGAAAAACAGCACCAAGACAACACTGGAGGACAGCGCCTTCAAATGCAGTCGCTGCAGCCGAGACTGTCACTCTCGTGTGGGCCTCTACAGCCACAACAGACGCTGCTCTAACACAGACTGAAGCTAGACTTTCCAGGCACAGATCCATGGTCTCGCGAGACTAACGGACGCCACCACCACCTCTGGTATTGCCATCCAGACACCCACCACTGTACGTTAATAAAACATGCCCAATGCATCTCTTTGAACCTTCCCCCTCTCTTCTTGAATGCATGCCCTCTGGCATTAGATATTTCAATCCTGGGAAAAAGCTACCGGCCGCTATCAGATATCACCTCAGCCATCACCATTCCAGAGAAAACAACCCAAGTTCCTCCAACCTCTTTTTATAGTACATGCCCTCTAATCCTGATGAACCTTTTCCCCCTCACTATAGTGTCCATATTCTTCCTTTGATGAGATGGCCAACAAAGAATATACAGTATTGTGCAAAAGTCTTAGGTACATATGTACATTTAGGTGCCTAAGACGTTTACACGGTACTGTATATTGGGTCTTTCCAGTTACCAAATAAGACTTGATACTACAGAGCTAATACAAAGCTAAGTACTCTTACTTCTGTTTCCCAACCACCTTCCTATTTTAAGCAATATACCGTACTGTGCAAAAGTCTTAAAGTACCCTAGCTATATATAGTATATATGCCTAAGACTTTTGCACAGTACTGTATCTGAATGTGATTGGACCAGTCCTTCTGGGATTCCTGCTTTAGTTTGACACCAGGGAAGGTTAAAAATCTTCCACAGGGCCCATAAGTTGAACCACTCTGAGCTCGATGCAAGGTCCAATTTTTACCCTTCTGAATCAAGGGAAAATTTGCAAGAATTGTCAACAGCTGTCTAGCTTTCTGTCACTTTGATGAGCATGCTTCCCAAGTCCTTAACTTTGATGTTTGCTGCCTTGCTCAGGGCAGTTAATTGGGATAAGGAAGATGGCAAGTTCTCAATAGTAAAAATGTGGCTACAAGGCTGGGTAACAGGAAGTGAAATGAATGACTATCCAAACTGCAGGCATCAAAGTTCAAAGAAAATGTATTATCTAAGTACCTATATGTTGTCATATGCTACCCTGAGATTCATTTGCTTGCAGGCATTCACAGTAGGGCAAAACAATACAACAGAATCAATGAAAAACTACAAACAATTACTGACAAACAATTGATGTGCAAAAGAAGACAATCTGTGCAAATACTAGATAGATAGATGATAGATGATACAGTAGATAAACAATACATAGACAGACAATAGATAGACAATATATAGACAATAGATAGATGGATAGACAATATAGATGATAGACAGATGGATAGACAATAGATAGATAGATGATAGATAGATGGATAGACAATAGATAGATGATAGATAGATGGATAGACAATAGATCAACGATACATAGATAGGTGATAGGTGATAGATGATAGATACATGGTACATGATAGATAGGTAGATGACAGATAATACTGAGAACATGAATTGTAGAGTCATTGGAAGTGAGTTGTATAGGTTGTGGCATCAGTTCAGAGTTGAGGTGAGTGAAGTTATCCACGCCGGTTCAGGAGCCTGACGTTTGAAGGGCCCAGACATTTCTCTGACACGAGCCAGTGAACCTGAAACAACAGAAGTTCCTGTTTCTCACCTGTACTTGCTGTAACACAACGAATTTCACTGCCGGACTCCTGATTGCTGATTCTGTTCTCATTCGTGGATGGGTGAGCAACGGGGCCGCGGAATTGCAGGTAGTCTTTCCCTCGGACGTGCTGCTCATCTCTCTCCAGTTTGATCTTTCTAGCGCTGCCTTCACTCTTGCTCGCTTCCTCTACCTCCATCGCAAGCTCTTCCCGCTGCACACTTCGCTGGTGCTTGCGATACTTAGCTCTTCTATTTTTGAACCAGACCTAAATATGGTGAATAATTAGTGTGTTTATTTAAAAACCTGCTTTTTGGTAAATGCTCCGTAATTTCCAGTGATGATATTAGGACTGGGAAGTGTGGTTACGTCAATATTTGGGCAGCACGGTAGCAGCAACTGGCTCACTCAGTGAGGAAGATCATTGGCTGCCAGCTACTGACTTTAAGAGTTCATTGCCAGAGTGAAAAGAACTGGAGAAATTACTGCTGACTTCCACCCACCCTCACAGTCACCTAGTCACCAAATTGCCGTCAGGGAGGCACAACAAGTCCCTCCGCACCAGGACTACACGTCATCTCCGAAGCTTCTTTCCTGTAGCTATCCAGCTTCTCAACAAAACTCCCTCAGGTGTAGTACCCTACCTGTCCCTGCACAACATCTGTTAAATGGTTTTTCCTGCTCTCCTTGTTCTGTTGGTAATTATTCAGTCCGTTCATACATTCACATTTACTGAAGTTTGAATATTGAAGTTTGTGTATGTGACCGTTCTGCTAATTGTTGAGTGCTCCTAGCTGTTTGCACTGTTGCCCTGTAAGCTGTTGGTTGCTATTGTGTTGTCTGTTACGGTATTGTCCTGCGGTTTATGTTTGGCCCTGAACCACAATCAGTTCTGGCGTAGACTCTTCTCAGGCTTTCAGCCAGGTACGGAGAAACCAGAGCGCCAGCAGGAAGCCCTCACAGTCACGGGGAGAATGTACAAACTCCTTACAATGACTGAAATGAACCTGGGTCGCTGGCGCTGTAAAAGCGTTTCGCCACCATGCTCAGAGTCAGAATCACTTCATTGCCAGTATGTGAAACATATCAGAGCTGAAAAAGGATCCAGTGCCTTCCCGGCGTATATGATGAATAAACTCCTCTAGGGCTTCCAGCCGGGTTCCAGTATCGATCATAACCGATGTTTAGATGGGGTGATGCCTGATGGATGGGTGTGTTATAACAAGTACGGATGAGAAACAGAAAATTCTGCTGACGCAGATTCGCTGGTTTGGGTAATGCCCAGGCTCACTGGGCTGGAAGGGTCTGTTATTGTGGTACATCTCGAAATAAGAATATAGTTGGTATTTTGAACAAGAACCAGAAGGCATGCATGTGAGGTGAGAGGGGGTAAGTCCGAAGGAGACGTGCGGGGCAGGTTGTTTTTATACAGGGAGTGGTGGTGGCTGCGACGTGCTGCCTGGGCTGGTGATGGAGCCAAATATGATAGAGGCACTCAGGTAGCTCTTAGATAGGCAAGGAATGGACGGATATGAATATCGTTAAAACAGAAGGGATTAGTTTAGCTGAGCTGTGATTACTAATTTAATTGAGGATATTGAGACATGCGAGGCTCCGCACCCCCCTTCTGATAGCTTTTTACAGGAGCACCATTGAGAGTGTCCCGTCTGGCTGCACCATTGTGCGGTACGGAAGCTGCAAGGCATCAATCAGACTGAAAGACTCTACAGAGGATAGTAAAAACCACTGAGGGGATTATTGGGGGTCTCTTCCTCCCTATTTGTGACATTTACCAGGCCTGAAACATCGCTAAGGGTCCCCACCACCCATCCCACAATCTCTTTGACCCGCGACCATCGGGAAGGAGGTACTGGAGCATCAGGACTAGGACTGCCAGTCTGGGTAACAGCTTCTTCCACCCAGGCTGTGAGAATAATGAATACCCTGACACCACCGAGGTCTCGTCACTAGGATAGAGAGCTGCTTACTGCTTGCCTGTGCTGCACACTACATGCATTTTCAATTGTATGTTACTAACTTACTTGTGGTGATATTTCGTTTTATGCGCTGTGTGCAATATATGTTCTGTGGGTACACCATGGTCCGGGGGGAACATTGTTTCACTTGGTTGTATACATGTTCAGTTAGATGACAATAAACCTAAACTAGTTAGAACGTTGTGGGCCAAAGGGCCTTTATCTGTGTTAAATTCTTCAAAGTTCTAATATTGGTTCCTTTCACACTGACGAGCAGCATCCGGAAATGCTGCTTAGAAATCTCACATTTGCGCTCTCAAAATATTTTAGATTGCCTACAAAAATTTGATGAACAAAGCTGACCTAACAATCAGTTGCAATTCTTTCCTGAGCTATACTGGATTCTTTTCACAGGATGTTTAAAAAAAATTTCCCTTTCTCCTTTAGCTGGGATAATCAGATCAGGTGTCAGGGGTTCCTTTCTACCGACAGAGATGTGACAGTATTGTACCGTCCTTTCAGTTGTCCCCATGACACCAAGAAAGCTTCCCGGCCAGTGGTCTGATCGGAATGACCAGTGTGCGAGACGAGCTGGTCACAGTACCTCAGTACACGTGACAATAATAAACCAATTCCAATGCCATCAAAGCACCTTAACAATGAATTTGAACAACAAGTGTCCATGTTCCAGTCTAACAGTGTCCAATTTCAGTAGTGAGATTAAAGAAATTAATGATTAAAGATTGCTGGGATTGGAATGTGTAGGGACACTTGCAGGCTGCCTCCAGCACACGCTTGGGCATGTTGGTTGCTAACGCAAATGACACAATGTTCCAATGTACCTGTAACAAATAAACTTGAATCTTGGGTAAGCTTTATTTTGTCACATGTACATCGAAACACACAGTGAAAAGAATCGTTTGTGTCAACGACCAATACTGTCTGAAGACTTGCTGGGGGCAGTGTGCTAGTGTCACCATGTTTCTGGTGTTAATGTAGCATGCCCACAACTCACTAACCCTAACTCGTAAGTCTTTCTGTGTGGATTTTCATTGATTCTATTGTACTTCCTTGTTCTATTGTGAATACCTGCAAGAAAATGAAACTCAGGGTTGTATACGGTGACATATATGTAGTTTGATAATAAATTTAGTTCGACCTTTTGGAATGTGGGAGGAAATTGGAGCACGTGGAGGAAACCCACTGTTACACGGGGAGAATGTACACGCTCTTTTCAGGCAGGAATTGGACCCGGATTTTGATCACTGGTGCTGTAAAGCATAACACTAGCTGCTCTGATAAAGAAGACTGACTGATAAAGATTGCACTCGGTCGAGCTGTAATCTCTGACCCTGCTGAACGTACCTGGATTCTTGCCTCTGGCAGATTGACATACATTGCTAGCTTTTCCCTGGTGGCCATGTCGGGATAACGTGATTTCTGAAACGCTCTCTCCAGTGCCTCCAGCTGCTGGGTGCTGAAAGCTGTCCTGTTCCGTCTCCGTTTGTGACGGCCACTGCCATACCGTGCCTCCAGGAGCATTTCTTCAAAACGCAAATGAGATGTTAATGTAGAGTTGCACCAATAATTCACCATTCATGTACACACACTGTAAAACACTGCCAATTTGTAAAACTGTACTGTTCTAACACTTCTCTTAATTGTCCTCTCCCTAGTTGTTCCAGTAGGTGGTAGGGAACCAAAACTTTTATTATATTAAAGTACCTTCATTTCGGGACTTATTTATTCATTGAGGTACAGCACGGAACAGGCCCCTGGCCCTTGGTGCCACCCCGCCCAGCAATCCCGCGATTTAATCCAAGCAGCACCATGGAACAATTTACAATGACCAATTAACCTACCAATCGATACGTCTTTGGGCTGTGGGAGGAAACCAGAGCTTCCGGAGGAAACCCAGGCAGTGACGGGTAGAACTTACGAACTCTGCCGCGGTGGGAATTGAACCGGGGTGACTGTACAGTAAAGCATTGTGCTACCCAATACGTTATCGTGCTGCCCCAACTTGTGGTACCCAACCGAGGGAAACAGACTACCTTCACCGAACAATATACATGAACCAGGTGGATTTTGAGCCATAGAAAACTACAGCACAGATACAGGCCCTTTGGCCCATCTAGTCCGTGCCGAACTGTTACTCTGCCCAGTCCAATTAACCAACATCGAGACCATAGCCCTCCATATACTTCCTATCCATGTACTTACTCAAACTTCTCTCAAATATTGCAATCGAACCTGCATCCACCACTCCCACTGGCAGCTCGGTCCACACTCTCACCACCCTCTGAGTGAAGAAATTCCCCCTCGGGTGTCCTGAAGCATTTCACCTTTCACCTTTCACCCTCTACCTCTGGTTTTAGACTCACCCAACCTCAGTGGAAAGAGCCTGCTGACATTTGCCCTATCTATACCCCTCATAATTTTGTATCCCTCTATTAAATTTCCCCTCATTCCCTATGCTCCAGGGAATAAAGTTCTAACCTTTTCAACCTTTCCCTGTATCTCAGCTCCTCAATATCCGGCAACCTCCTTGTAATTGTTTTTTTGCACTTTTTCAATCTTACTGATAGCATCATTAATTTCTCCAGCGACTTAGCAGTTTTCTTGGTGAGGAAGAAAATACAACAAGATCCAAGTAATAAACAGTGATAATTAGTGAAAGTCAAAGGATTCCAGATGATTAATTCAAAACAGATTTTTTAAAAATATTCATAGCACAAAATTACAATCCAGATTACAGTAACATAAATCATTACCACTCACACAGCGGGCAAAGGCTCTTGGCAGACAAAAAAATGGACAAGGATGGACACCCAACAGGATGGACAAAAGTAATCTATTCAAGGTGTTGGTGATTAACAAATGACAAAAAATGGAAGTAGAAATCTAGTACACTTAAAAACACAAGAGATTCTGCAGATGCTGGAAATCCATAGCAACACATAAAAAATGCTGGAGGAACTCAGCAGGTCAGGCAGCATCTATGGAGAAAAGTAAACAGTCGACATTTCGGGCCAGGGCCCTTCATCAGGGAAGGGGAAAGAGCGAGAATAAAAAGATGGAGGGAGGGGAAGGAGTACAAGCTGGCAGGTGATAGTTGTCATTTCTTATCCCTCACCCTTCTCTCTTTCCCCATTCTGTCTCCCCTCTCACCTCTCCTCACCTGCCCATCTCCTTCTTCTGGTTCCCTTCCTTCTTCCCTTTCTCCCATGGTCCACTCTCCTCTCCTATCAGACTTCTCCTTCTTCAGCCCTTTCCATCTTCTACCTATCACTCCCAGCTTCCTACTTCATTCCCCCCCTCCTCCACCCACCCACCATCCCCCTCACCTATCTCCTTACAGCTTGTCCTCCTCCCTCTATCGCCAGCCTTCTTATCCTAGCTTCTTCCCCGCTTCCCGATGAAGGATCTCTGCTGCCTGACCTGCTGAATTCCTCCAGCATTTTGTGTGTGTTGCCGTAAAGTTTAGGGTTGTTCCCTCGCCCTTTCCTGGAGGGGAAATGAATACTCACCGGCCAAGTGCTGGGCCACAGTCAGGGTGTGGATGAGTGCCTGCTGGGCTCCTGGCTGCGTTCGCTGTACTTGCTCACCTGCCTGGCGATGCAGGCAAAAACAGGCAGCCATGGAGCCCATACTCTGCGCACAGTGCCTGTCCCCACTGTAATAATAGACTGTATCCATTTCCCTTGTAAGGAAAGATCTGAGCTGTGTATGTTTCAAGTTGTTAATATCTAAAAGAGAAACAAAAAGGTGTGAGTTTTCTGAGCACATTACATCAGGAAACACATAAGAACATAGAAACATAGAAAACCTACAGCACAATACAGGCCCTTCAGCCCGCAAAGCTGTGCTGAACATGTTCTAATCCCTAGAACTACCTAGGCTTACCCATAGCCCTCTATTTTTCTAAGCTCCATGTACCTATCCAGGAGTCTCTTAAAAGACCCAATCGTATCCGACTCCACCACCATCACTGGCAGCCCATTCCATGCGCTCACCACTTTCTGCGTAAAAAACTTGCCCCTGACACCTCCTCTGTACCTTCTTCCAAGCACCTTAAAAATGCACCCTCTCATGTTAGCCATTTCAGCCCTGGGGAAAAAAGCCTCTGACTACCCACCCTATCAATGCCTCTCATCATCGTATACACCTCTATCAGGTCACCTCTCATCCTCCGGCGCTCCAAGGAAAAAAGGCCGAGTTCACTCAAGCTATTCTCATAAGGTATGCTCACCAATCTAGGCAACATCCTTGTAAATCTCCTCTACAGCCTTTCTATGGTTTCCACATCCTTCCTGTAGTGAGGCGACCAGAACTGAGCACAGTACTCCAAGCGGGGTCTGACCAGGGTCCTATATAGCTGTAACATTACCTCTCAGCTCCAAAACTCAATCCCACGATTGATGAAGGCCAATGCACCGTACACCTTCTTAACCACAGAGTCAATCTGTGCAGCAGCTTTGGTGTCCTATGGACTCGGACACCAAGATGCCTCTCATCCTCCACACCGCCAAGAGTCTTAGCATTAATACTACATTCTGCCATCATATTTGGCCTACCAAAATGAACCACCTCACACTTATCTGGCTTGAACTCCATCTGCCACTTCTCAGCCCAGTTTTGCATCCTATCAATGTCCCACTGTAACCTCTGATAGCCCTCTACACTATCCACAACACCCCCAACATCCCTACTAACCTATCCCTCCACTTACTCATCCAGGTCACTTATAAAAATCATGAAGAGAAGAGGTCCCAGAACAGATCCCTGAGGCACACCACTGGTCACCAGCCTCCATGCAGAATATGACCCGTCTACAACCACTCTTTGTCTTCTGTGGGCAAGCCAATTCTGGATCCACAAAGCAATGCCCCCTTGGATCCCATGCCTCCTTACTTTCTCAATACGTCTTGCATGGGGTACCTTATCAAATGCCTTGCTGAAATCCATATACACTACATCTACTGCTCTACCTTCATTAATGTGTTTAGCCACATCTTCAAAAAATTCAACCAGGCTCGTAAGGCAGGACCTGCCTTTGACAAAGCTATGCTGACTATTCCTAATCATATTATGCCTCTCCAAATGTTCTTAAATCCTGCCTCTCAGGATCTTCTCCATCCACTTACCAACCACTGAAGTTAGACTCACTGGTCTATAATTTCCTGGGCTATCTCAACTCCCTTTCTTGAATAAGGGAACAACATCCGCAACCCTCCAATCCTCCGAAACCTCCTCTGTCCTCATTGATGATGCAAAGATCATCACCAGAGGTTCAGAAATTTCCTCCCTCACATCCCACAGTAGCCTGGGGTACATCTCATCCAGTCCCTGAGACTTATCCAACTTGATGCTTTCCAAAAGCTCCAGCACATCCTCTTTCTTAATATTTACATGTTCAAGCTTTTCAGTCCACTGTATGTCATCCCTACAATCGCCAAGATCCTATTTCATGTGAATACTGAAGCAAAGTACTCATTAAATACCTCTGCAATCTCCTCCGGTTCCATACACACTTTTCCACTGTCACACTTGATTGGTCTTATTTTCTCACATCTTATCCTCTTGCTCTTTACATACTTGTAGAATGCCTTGGGGTTTTCCTTAATACTGTCTGCCAATGCCTTCTCATAGCCCCTTCTGGCTCTCCTAATTTCATTCTTAAGTTCCTTCCTGCTAGCCTTATAATCTTCTAGATCTCTATCATTACCTAGTTTTTTGAACCTTTCATAAGCTTTTCTTTTCTTCTCGACTAGATTTACAACAGTCCTTGTACACCACGGTTCCTTAACCTACCATCCTTTCCCTGTCTCATTGGAATGTACCTATGCAGAACTCCATGCAAATATCCCCTGAACATTTGCCACATTTCTTCTGTATGTTTTCCTGAGAACATCTGTTCCCAATTTATGCTTCCAAGTTCCTGCCTGATAGCCTCATATTTCCCCTTACTCCAATTAAACACTTTCCTAACTTGTCTGTTCTTATCTCTCTCCAATGCTATGGTAGAGGAGATATAATTGTGATCACTATCTCCAAAATGCTCTCCCACTGACAGACCTGACAGCTGACCAGGTTCATTTCACAATACCAGATCAAGTACAGCCTTCTCTTGTAAGCTTATCTACATATTGTGTCAAGAAACCTTCCTGAACACACCTAACAAACTCCACCCCATCTAAACCCCTTGCTCTAGGGAGATGCCAATCAATATTTGGGAAATTAAGATCGCCCACCATGACAACCTTGTTATCATTACACCGTTCCAGAATCTGTCTCCTTATCTGCTCCTCAATGTCCCTGTTACTATTGGGAAGTCTATAAAAAACACTCTACTGAGTTATTGACCCCTTCCTGTTCCTGATGTAGTTAGAACGTTGTTATTTGCCACAGCTAGCTGGCTGGACAGCCAAGTGACCATTCATACCCCTTTGGAGAACCTTGTCGAAGTCTGAAGCTATCTGGGAATTCATTCTTAGAGATCAACTCTGTATTGGTTCAGTGCCAGAACATCGAGACCACCCCTCTCTCGAAACCGCTGGCCACTTCATAGACTCATCGAGCACTACAGCACAGAATCAGGCCCTTCGGCCCACTAGTTCATGCAGAGCTGTTATTCTGCCTCTTCCCACCTTCCGGGACCATAGTCCTCCACACCGCTCTCATCAATGTACTTGTCCAAACTTCTCTTAAATGTTGCAATTGGACCCATATCCACCAGTTGTGCGGCAGACTGTTCTTCATCTGAGTGAAGAAGATTCCCCTTCTGTTCCTTTTAAACATTTCACCTTTCACCCTTGACCCATGACCTCTAGTTCTAGTCTCACTTAACTTCCGTTGCAAAAGCCTACTTGAATTTATCCTCTCTATACCCCTCATAAAGTCCTAATCTATTCTAACTTTCCCTATAATTCAGGTCCTCAAGTCCTGGCAGCATCCTTGTAAACTCCCTCTGTGCTCTTTCAATATTATTGATAACTTTCCTGTAGGTGACCAGAACTACACACAATATTCTAACTTTGGCCTTACTTATACAACTTTAACAAACTTTATACAACTTTAACAAAACATCCCAATTACCATACACAGTTTTTTGATTTATGAAAGCCAATGTGCCAAAAGCTCTCTTTATGACCTTCTCTACCTGTGATGGCACTTTCAGAGAATTGTGGATCTGTATTCCCAGATCTCTTTATTCTATTTCTGATCCGATGTCAGTACAGTTAACGATACCTAGAAATTAAACATTAAACTGAGGCATTCTCTTTCCTACAGAATTGAGTAAATTATCCCATAGCAGGAACACTGGACATCAAAGATTTTGCTTCCTGAATACTTTTGGGTGTATCTTATAGATTTTGGGCTGCTGATCATGAAAATCACCATGAAATTTCCTATCATGCAACATTTTTTATATCACCTACATTTGATTTTTCAATTCATAATTCAAGTCAGAATAACTGATGCCAAGTTTAGGAAGGCAGCTTTGTTGGTCCACAAATCAAACAGGTCATCAATGAGAGGTAATTCAAAGGACTTCTAGTGGGACAGGAGAAAATCGCATGGAAGGCATTCAAGGATGTTTTTGTAATTTTTCTTGGTGACTACAGAGCACCAAACTACATGCAGCTGGTTGACTACATGCTTGAAACATACTATGAAGTGCAACATGTCACTAAAGATTTATTTTCTGCATTCCTATTTAAACTTCATCCCTGCAAATCTTGGCGCCGTCAGTGATGAGCACGGTGAAAGGTTTCACCAGGACATTGTGGTCATGGAGAAACAGTATCAGGGCAACTGGAATCCATCAATGTTGGCTGATTATTGTTGGACACTTAAGCGAGAAACCTCAGACACTGAGTACAAATGAAAATTCTCAACAAAATATTTTTAGCTTCGTTGAACTATTACAAAGCATCAGCACTGTTATGCCATTAAACACATTATATTCAATAAAAGTTAATTTCCTGTTTCTCCAAATTTCTGCATGATACAAACAGTCTGAAATTATATTTGTGTTCAGCTTCAAGTGGTTTATCATAAATGAAAACATTTCTGAGGAAGCAACACTTTCGAAAAAGTGTTGTCCATTGTAATCAAGGTTTAGGAAAGTTCGGTCAAATTTTCTTTAAAAATATTAGTTCCTGATCAACATCACTAGAACAGAATAGCTTGTCATAACTGTACTTGAGGAATACCTATTTTAGAACAGAGAATATTACAGGCCCTTTGGCCCACAATGTTGTACTGACCTTTTAAGCTACTTTGAGATCAATCTAACCCTTCCCACCTAACTACAGTTTCTTCCAAACTTCCCCCAAGTTTTCTCCAAACTGGCAACAGGTTCTTTTCCACCGCACAGCAGGAATGATACAACAGCAGTGAATTACCTGGAGGTGGTGACTGGTGCTATATAAATACTATCTTATCCTTCCCAAGTATTCATTCATTTTCTAAGTTAAGGTGAAAAGTGCAGAATTAAAAGCATCTGAGGGGCACGCAGGGGGTGGTGGGAATATGGAAATGTAGAGGCGGGTACAATTTCAACATTTACAATTACAAGGATGACACAGTTGCATAGTGGTTAGCACAATGGCTGTATGGCGCCAGCGATCACCAATTGGGATTCGGTTGCCCCAAATGTCTCTCAGGAGTTTGCACGTTCTCTCCACGACCGGCTAGGTTTCCTCCAGGTGCTCCGTTTCGCTCCCACACTCCAAGGATGTAGCAGTTAAGGTTATAAGCGAATCGCAGGCTTGCTCTATTGGTACCAGAAGCATGACAACACTTGGGGGCCGTCCCCAGCACGACCCCCAGAATGGGTCGGTTGTTGACGCAAAATGGTGCACTTCGCAGAATAGTGCGATGCTCTGACGTACAAATAAAGCTGAAGCCAATCACAAACAAGACGAAGTCTGCAGATGCTGGAAATCCAAGCAACACGCACAAAATGCTGGAGGAACTCAGCAGGCCAGGCAGCATCTATGGAAAAGAGTACAGTTGACCTTTCAAACCCAAACCTTTCATCAGGACTGCTGAAGCCGATCTCTCTTTACAGAGCATTTGGACTGGAGCATGGACAGAAAAGATTTAGAAGAATACAGACCAAATGGGATTAGTTTAGATTGGCATCTTGGTGAGCATGGAGAAGTTGGGCCGAATGGCCTGTTTCTGTGCTGTACTGAACCAAATAATTAGGCAAGTAAAGCCAGAACCTTTTTTTAATGTCGCCTCATTCAAATCAACTTATAAGCAAAACTTTTGTACATCCTAGTTTTCCAATTCCTTTCGAAAAGTTCAAAGTACTTAGTAAATTTATTATCAAGGTGCATATATATCAGCATACACAACCCCAAGATTTATTTTCTTGTTGGCACATAGAAATCCATAGAATAATGACCATAATAAAATCAATGAAAGACTGCACCAACTTGGGCACACAACCAGAGTGCAAAAGACAAGAAAACCGCAAAAACATAAAGTAATAAATAACAATCATCAATAAATATGAAATGAAAAGTCCTTGAAAGTGAGTCCATAGGTTGTAGGACTATTTCAGTGATGGAGCAAGTGAAGTAGAGTGATGTTATCCCCTCTGGTTCAGGACCCTGATGGTTGAGGGGTAATAACTGTTCCTGAATCTGGTGGTGAGAGTTCTGAGGCTCCTGTACCTTCTTCCTGATGGCAGCAGCATGTCCTGGGTGGTGGGGCTCCCTGATAATGGATGCTGCTTTCCTGCAACAGCGCCTTGTGTAGACGTGGTTAATGGTGCGGCGGGTTTTACCTGTGATGGATTGGGTCGTATCCACTATTCTTTGTAGGATTTTCCGTTCAAGGGCATTGGTGTTCCCATACCAGGTTGTGATGCAGCCAGTCAATACACTCTCCACCACACATCTATAGAAGTTTGTCAAAGTTTTAGATGTCATGCCAAAACTTTGCAAACTTCAAAGGAAGCCGAGGCACTGATGGGCTTTCTTCATGATTGCACTTATGTGCTGGGCCCAGGACAGGGCCTCTGAAACGATAACACCGCGGAATTTAGAATTGCTGATCATCTCCACCTCTGAGCCCCCAGTGAGGACCGGCTCATGGACCTATGGTTTCCTCCTCCTGAAGACAATAGTTAGCTCCTTGACCTTGCTGACGTTGAGTCAGAGGCTGTTGTAGCACCACTCAGCCAGATTTTCAATCTCTCTCTTATATGTCAATGATGGTGCCTTGATGAAAGATGGCGGCGCGACGCAGTTCACAGCAGCCACTCCGGTGGTGATGTCTGTTATTTGTCAAGTGGGGTGCTGTGCACAATCCTGATTTGATGGAGAAGGACGTGAGAGCACAGAGGAACATCTGAAGAAACTTCTGAAGTGCCTGCTTCACTGCTGCTGCTACTGTGTGGTCCAGAATTTCTGGAGGAGAAGGCCCTGAGTCCTCGGCTTTGCTTGTTGCTCGGCGACCGGGGCAGAGTCGTAGCGCTTGGCAGAGGATGGTGCTCAGAGAGGCTGTGTCGGACGGGCTGGTCGGAGACTCGATGTTTTCGGACGGTGCGGTCGGGTGCTTCCAATGGTGCTGCATCGGCAAGTTGGCGGCGTTTGGAGGTTCTGCTGCCTGCATGGGATGATGAGTCTATCGGGACTTTGAGACTTTTTTTTTACCGTGCCCATGGTCTGCTCTTTATCAAATTACGGTATTGCTTTGCACTGTTGTAACTATATGTTATAATTACGTGGTTTTGTCAGTTTTAGTCTTGGATTGTCCTGTGTTTTCTTGTGATATCATTCTGGAGGAATGTTGTATCATTTTTTAATGCATGCATTTCTAAATGACAATAAATGAAACTTAAACAAAAACAACAGGAATTCTGCAGATGCTGGAAATTCAAGCAACACACATCAAAGTTGCTGGTGAACGCAGCAGGCCAAGCAGCATCTATAGGAAGAGGCGCAGTCGACGTTTCAGGCCGAGACCCTTCTTGGTAACTTGGTAACTTGGAATATGGAGGGAGATTGAAAATTTGCATCTGCAGAAGGTACTACAACCTATTTTAATATGAAAGTTTGTCCATGAGGGGTTTGGTCAGAGACTAGTGGAGAAGTTGGGTCATTTAAGTCAAATCCAAGGAATGGAGTGAAATGGAGGTAAAATGGGATTATCATTCCCTCAGCAGGGAACAACGTAAGAAATAGGATTCAATAAGATCATGGCTGATCTGGCCATGGACTCATCTCCACCTCCCTGCTTTTTCCCCATAACTCTTAAGTCCCCTACTATGCAAGAATATATCCAAGCTTATCTTAAATATATTTACTGAGATAGCCTCCACTGCTTCCTTGGACAGAGAATTCCACAGATTCACCACTCTCTGGAAAAAGCAATTCCACCTCATCTCCATCCTAAACCTACTCCCCTAAATCTTGAGGCTATGTCCCCTAGTTCTAGTCTCACCTACCAGTGGAAACAACTTTCCTGCCTCTATCTTCCTATCCCTTCCATAATTTTATATGTTTCTATAAGATCTCCTCTCATTCAGAGTAAAGTCAGGCAGAGCAATAGTGATAGGAGACTCGGACAGCAGATTCTGTGACTGCGGAACAAAAGCCTGGATAGTGTGCTGCCTCCCAGGGGCTCGGGTCCAGGATGTCTCAAGTGGCTACAGAATATTCTCAAGAGGGAGGTTGAGCAGACAGTGGCCGTGGTTCACGTTGCCACCAGTGACAGGTAGAAAGGGGGAAGAGGTCCTGCACAGTCAGTATAGGGAGACAGGGAGGATGCTGAAGGTAGTTATCTCTGGATTACACCCAGCACCACATACTAGTCAGGGCAGGAATAAGATGATAGTACAGATGAATGACTAGCTGAGGGACTGATGCAGATGACTGGGTTTCAGATTTCCGGATTATTGGGATTTCTTCTGTGGAAGTATGACCTGTACAAAAAGGTTACACCCGAAACACATTGAACAACATTGTGGGCTAAAGGGCCTGTACTGTGCTGTACTATTCTGTGTGAAACTGAGGGGGACCAATACCCTTGCAGGGAAGTTTGCTAGGGCTGTTTGGGGGACGGGCGGTGTTAAACTAACTTGAAAGAGGACTGGGAACCAGAGTGATAGGACCGGGGATGGGCATTGGTATACAGATCAATGCATTGTGTAGTGAGAACGTGAGGAAGAACAGGCAGATGATAGGGCAAAATTGCAGTCAGTGGGTTGAGTTGAAGTGTAACGGGGGACGAAATCAAAAAGGGTGATGAACAGAGGACTGGAAGGTGCTATATTTGAATGCACGCAGATGACCTTGTAGCACAGTTAGAGATTGACTGGCATGACACTGTGGGCATCACTGAGTCGTGGCTGAAAGAAGATCATGGTTGGGAGCTTAGCATCCAAGAGTCCACCTTGTATTGAAAGGACAGGCAGGTAGCCAGAGGGGGTGAGGTGGCTCTGTCGGATCGAGAGATGTTAGGTAACTGCATGGGTAAAACAGCCCTGATGGGAGTTATGTACATACTTCTGAACAGCAGACAGAATGTGAGATATAAATTACAATGGGAGATAAAGTAATAAGGGCAATTAACAACAGTCATGTGGGATTTCAATATACAAGTAGATTGGGAAAACCAGATTGGTATTGGATCCCAAGAGAGGGAATTTGTAGAACGCCTAGGAGATTTTTTTTTAAGAGCATCTTGTGATTGAGCCCACTAGGGAAAAGGCAATTCTGGACTGGGTGCTGTGTAATGAATCAGATTTGATTAGGGATCTTAAGATAAAGGAACCTTAGGAGACAGTGATCATAGTATGATAGAATTCTTGGTAAGATTCTTGATTGGTCATGGCAAGAAGGTGTGAAGGAAGAAGGCAGGGGATTGGGGCTGAGAGGAAAATTGCTGATGAAATGGCAGAGCAGACTTGATGGGCCAAATGGCCTAATTCAGCTCCTATAACTTATGGTCTTATGGTAATTCAACTGCAGTTTGAGAGGGAGAAGATAAAGCCAGGTGTATCAGTGTTACTGTGGAGTAAAGGGAATTACAGAGGCATGAGAAGGAGCTGGGCTAAGTTGATTGGAAGGGAACACTAGCAGGGATGATGTCAGAACAGCAATGACTGAGTTTCTGAAGTTAATTCAGAAGGCACAGGATAGATACATCCCAAAGATGAAGAAGTATTCTAAAGGGAAGATGAGGTAATCATGGTTGACAAGAGGTCAAAGACAGCATAAAAGCAAAAGAGTGGGCATAAAATATAGCAAAACTTAGCGGGAAGTTAGAGGATTGGGAACCTTGCAAAAACTAACAAAGCAACTAAAAAGCCATTAAGGAGAAACAAATAAAATATGAAGGTAAGTTAGCCAAAAATGTAAAGGAGGTTATCAAAAGTTTTTATCAGATAAAAAGAGTAAAAGAGAGTTAAGAGTGGATATTGGACCGCTAGAAAATTTCGTTAGGGAGACAGTATTGAGGTCAAAGAAATAGTGAACAAACTTAATAAGTATCTTGCGATATTCTTCACTGTGGAAGACACTAGCAGTGTCGAGAGTATCAGGGGCAGAAGTAGTAAATGTAGTTGCTACTACTAAGGAGAAGGTGCTCGGGAAGCTGAAAAGTCTGAAGGTAGATAAGTTACCTGGATCAGATGGACTACATTCCAGGGTTCTGAAAGAGGTGGCTGAATAGATCATGGAGACATCTTTCAAGAATCACTAGATTCTGGAATGGTTCCAGGGGACTGGAAAATTGCAAATGTCACTCCATTCTTTAAGAATGGAAGGAGGCAGAAGAAATTATAGGCCAGTTAGCTTGACTTCAGTGCCTTTGAAGATGTTGGAGTACATTATTAAGAATGAGATTTTGGGGTACTTGGAGGTGAACGATAAAGTAGGCCAAAGTCAGGATGGTTTCCGTCAGGGGAAGTCTTGCCTGACAAGTCTGTCGGAATTCTTTGAGGAAATAACATGCGGGATAGACAAAGGAGAGTCAGTGAAAGATGTTTACTTGGATTTTCAGAAGGCCACACATTAGACTGCTTAGTGAGATAAGAGCTCATGGTATTATAGGAAAGATACTAGCATATAGAAGATTGGCTGACCAGCAGGAGGCAAAGACTGGAAATAAGGAGGTCCTATTCTGGTTGGCTCCTGATGACTACTTTCTCCGCAGGGGTCAATATTGGGACTGCTTCTTTTCACGTTTTATGTCAACATGTTGGATGACAGAATTGATGGCTTTGTGGACGATACAAAAATAGGTGGGGGGCAGGTAGTATTGAAGAAGCAAGAAGTCTGCAGAAGTATTTAGAGAGATTGGGAGAATGAGCAAAGAAGTGGCAGATAGAATATAGTGGAAGGAAGTGTATGGTCGTGGACTTTTTTTTAGAAGGAATAAAGGAATAGACTATTCTCTAAACGGGGAGAAAATTCAAAAATCAGAGATGCAAAGGGAGCTGGGAGTCCTTGTGCAGGGTTCCCTAGAGGTTAACTTGCAGATTGAGTCAGAGTTAAGAAAGGCAAATGCAACGTTAGCCTTCATTTCAAAAGGACTAGGATTTAAGAGCAAGAATGTGATGCTGAGGTTTTATCAGGCATTTGCCAGATTGCACTTGGAGCATTGTGAGCAGTTTTGGATCCCTGAACTAAGAAAGGTTGTGCAAGCATTGGAGAGGTTCAAGGGAGGTTTATGAGAATGATTCCTGGAATGAAAGTGTTAACATATGAGGAGTGTTTGATGGCTCTAGGTCTGTACCCACTGGAGTTTAGAAGAATGAGGTGGGGGGAGGGGATCTCATTGAAACCTATTGAATATTGAAAGGCTTGATAGAGTGGATGTGGGGAAGATGGTTTCTATTGTGGGTGAGGCTAGGACCAGAGGGCACAGCCTCAGCATAGAGGAACGTCCATTTAGAATGGAGATGAGGAGGAGTTTCTTTAGCCAGAGGGTGGTGGATCTGTGGAGTTCATTGTCATAGATGGCTCTGGATGCCAAGTCATTGGGTAAATTTAAAGCGGAGGTTGATAGGCTCTTGATTAGCAGAGATATCGGAGATTATGGGGAGAAGGCAGGAGAATGGGGTTCAGAAAGATAATAAATCAGCCATGTTGGAATGGCAGACCAGACTCAATGGGCCGAATGGCCTGATTCTGCTCCTATTTCCCAACCCAAAAGGGACAACAGTAGTCTTTAGAAAAAGCAGCCCAGGTTTTGCATTTACGTTCATCTGAACAGGCTATCTTCAAAAGTCTGTCAAACATTGTCAATGTGTTAACAACCCCGTCTGTATCTGGCTCTACAAAACTGCAGTCGTACTCAGTGCTGCTCAGCAGGCCTCACTCACCACAAACTTCAGATTTTTTCCAAAACTAAATATAGCGTCATTAACATTGGCATTTTATTAACTAGGCAATGGCAAGTCATTAAGCACTGAAACAGACCCTTCAGCCCATCTAGTACATGCTAAACCTTTATTCTGCCTAATGCCGGTGACTCACTGCTAGGCAATAGCTCTCTACACCCCTCCCATCCAAACTCCTCTTAAATGTTGCAGTCGGACCAGCATCTGCCACTTCCAGTAGCAGCTCATTCCACACGCTCAACACCATCTGAGTGAAGCCCCCCCCCCTCAGGTTCCCCTGAAACAGTTCACCTTTCCCTTTAACCTATGACCTTTAGTTCTGGTTTCACCAGGCCTCAATGGGAAAAACCTGCTTGTATTTGCCCTATCTATGCCCCACAGAATTTTGTATACCTCTATCAACTCTCTCCTCAATCTCCTACACCCAGAATTACCGGCCCAGAGCTACTCTCCGGGGAGTACATAGACAGATCTTTAGGGGAGGGAGAGAGGGAGGGAGGGAGAGAGAAAGAAAAAGAAAAAGAAAAAACCCGGTCCATTTGTGAGAATGAAATCACACAATGGGTTGGATCTCGCTGCACGATCCTCATCTCCAACACAATATTCAACTTCAGGTTGCGAATTACAGGCATCAGCTCACAACACAGAACATTCGGAACTCGGCTCTCAACCCGAGTTAAGAACGATATTGGAATCTCCCTTGCCGCGCGATCTCCGGACTGGTTCTTAGTGAACGTTAACTTGGAAAATCGCGGTGACTAACTGTATAAATTGTTAACTGATTATCTCTTTTCTAGTCCTGTTGAAAGCTCCCGGCCCGAAACGTCGACTGTTTATTCATTTCAGTAGACGCTGCCTGACCTGCTGAGTTCCTCCAGCATTTTGTGTGTGTTACTCAAGATTTCCAGCATCTGCAAAAGTCCTCGTGTTTAGGATCTGTACAATCTCTTGTGTTTACTCAACAGCGGGTACGTGGAGAAAGATAAATGCGGGGAATGGACTAGCTTTAATGCAGTGATTGACGAACTCGCAGGTCGGGCAGCATCTATGGAGGGGAGTAAACAGTTGCGGATTTGGACAGCTATTGCAAGTCCTACTTAATGGAGCGGCCCTTCCCTGAACTGCTCTTGGCCTTGCCCTCTGTGGTAACACATAGCATGTGCTAACAGTTCTGAAAAGCACCAACCCAAACCATAACGACAAATCGGCTGTGAATGGTTCTGATTTTACCCGCGCTCGCTGGGAAGATTACTTAACAAACCTATTCGAGTATCGGGGGCTGCTCGACCCGCGGATTTCCTCCAGCAGATTGTTTGTTGAACAACAGAACACACACAAAACACTGGATGAACTCAGCAGGTCAGGCAGCATCTATGGAGAGGAATAAACAGTCGACGTTTCGCGCCGAGACTCCTTTTCAGGACTGGAAAGGAAGCGGGAAAAAGAACTCCAGATTCCAGAATCTGTGGTCCCTCTCTCGCCTCCAGTCAAATATCTCATATACATCTCTGTTAACGACTCAGCTAAGTTCACAATTTTTCTAAAGTCTATTTAAAATTCAGTTTTTTAAAGCTACTATTATCAGCTGTTAAATTTGCGGCGAGAATAGATAAGTTAACTTTTCCGCCCGGCTTTCTCTTCCGAAACAGCGCTTATCGAATCGTCGATAAAATCTAACACTCGGAGGCTTTTTAACTTGATTTTAGATGCAAGTTTGATGTCAGTTCTAGAATTGAGAAGCTTCCCACCGCAGGGCGTTACTCACGGTTCCACCGGGGGTCAGGAGCTCTTCCCTTCCACACCTCGCCGAACCCGCGATTCCATGAGGAACTACTCCGCACGGGGGCTTATTTATAGTGCGATAAGTCCGGGTCAACGCGGCGACGGTCCGAAGTTCCTCCCCCGTCCGTGGCAGGTGCGGGGTTTGCTGGCGCTGCGAGGCGGATTGGCAGCGGATCGATTCACTTCTCTTTCTCCCATTGAAAAGCCGCTCAAAATTAACTGGTCGCTCAGTCCAGTCGGCCGCCCTAGAAACGCCTCCCGTGGTCCCGAAATGGAAATATCATGGGAAGGCTTTGGGAGGGGACGACTCTCTCGCCCTTGAATTATTAGGAGAGATCTGATTATCCAGAGAGGCTGGATCGACCGGGATTTTCCCCCTAGAGCGAAGGAGGCTGCAGAGTGACCTGGAGGTGTATAAAATCGGAAGGGACATAGGTTTTCCCCTCCAAGGTGGAACTAGAGGGCGTACGGTTAAGATGAGATGGGGAAAGATTTATAAAGGCAACAAATTATAAACACAAGATGCTGCTGATGCTGGGAATCCAGAGAACCACACACAAAATGCTGGAGGAACCCAGGAGGTCAGGCAGCATCTATAGGGGGGGGAATGAAGACCCGACGTTTCTTAGTCTCGGCCCGAAAAGCCGACAGCCCTGAGATCAATTTTGTCTGCTTTTAGCCGAAGCGCAAAAGACAAATTGTGCATATAGACAGGCTGAGAACGTGAGTTGTAAGGACGCCTTGAAAGTGAGTCTGTAGGTTGTTGAGTCAGTTCAGTGTTGAGGTGAGTGGAGTTGTCCACGCTGGTTCAGGAGCCTGATAATAACAGTTCCTGAACCTAGTGGTGTGGGACCTAAGGTTCCTGCACCTCCTGCCCAATGCAGTAGCGAGAAAAGGAGATGGGCCTGGGTATAAAATCAATACCACCTGTACGACAAGTTAATGTTAAATGAATACATTTGTTCTATTGCATCTTTCAGAGCGGTCAAATCACACTCGGTTTGACACTGAGTGAAGTACCACAAAGTCGAATCCAGCAAGCCGGGCAGCATCTGTGGAAAAGACCTCTCGGCTAGAAATGTCGACTGTTTACTCTTTTCCATAGTTCCTCCAGCATTTTGTGTGTGTTGCTTGGATTTCCGGCATCTCGTGTTTGTGAAAGTGGAATCCAGATATACGGAGTGGGATTTTTACATTATCAATCCGGGTCGGGGTTCGGGAAAAAACTGGCAGCAAGGGGTTCTCACTCGCTAACTAATTTCTTAATTAACTAATCCGCCATCGGATTTCCGCACGGACAATCGACTCATGTACACAATCCCTCTATATTTTCCTCTGGTTTTTTTGCTTTCCTTTTTGCATCACATATAATTTCATGTATTGCTTGGTTGATTGATTGAGATGCAGATCGGAATAGGCAACCCCCGGTCGATTTAATTCTAGCCTAATCACGGGACAGTTTATAGTGACCAATTAACGTAATAGCCGGTAGGTCTTTGGACTGTGGGAGGAAATCGGAGCACCCGGAGGAAACCCACGTGGTCACGGGGAGAACGTACAAACTCCTTACAGGCGGCGGGAGGATTTGAACCCGGTTCGTTGGTACCGTAAAGCGTTGTACCGCCCATTATGTATTGCAATGTACTGCTGCCGCAAAACAATGAACTTCACGGCATATGCCAGTGATATTAAACCTGATTCTGAAACTGTAAATTACTGCACCCTCGGCCACATCGGGCGTACAAAAACGAGATAGCACTCGACTAGAGAGCCCAGGCGCTTTAACCGATCTGCTTACTTCCCCAATTAATAAATCATTATTATGATAATTTCTTCTGTAGTTTCTGACTCAAATAATTTTATAGGGATAAGTGGGGTTAAAATGTCTGAAAAAATGAGAGATTTTTGTTTTCTGGTGTTATATTATGATTGCATAATCAGCGATCATTTTCGGTATTCGCTGGTTTATTTGAAAAGACATCAAGACTGTTGCGTTTCTGATAGTATGCCGCATGTTCCTTCAATAAACTCCAATGGCTTCAAACGGAAGGAAATCCAAATCGAAAATGTTAATCAAAGCAGAGGCTGTGTTAAGCTAGTTTTCGCTTCACTTCACTTCCAAGTTAGCAGACTTATCAATATAAACTCGAGGGATTCTGCAGATGCTGGAAATTCAAGCAACACACATCAAAGTTGCTGGTGAACGCAGCAGGCCAGGCAGCATCTCTAGGAAGAGGTACAGTCGACGTTTCGGGCCGAGACCCTCCGTCAGGACTAACTGAAAGAAGAGCTAGTAAGAGATTTGAAAGTGGGAGGAGGAGGGGGAGATCCAAAATGATAAGAGAAGACAGGAGGGGGAGGGATGGAGCCAAGAGCTGGACAGGTGATTGGCAAAGGGGATATGAGAGGATCATGGGACAGGAGGCCCAGGGAGAAGGAAAAGGGGGAGGGGGGAACCCAGAGGATGGGCAAGGGGTATAGTCAGAGGGACAGAGGGAGAAAAAGGAGCGAGAGAGAATGAATGTGTGTATAGAAATAAATAACGCATGGGGTACGAGGGGGAGGTGGGGCATTAACGGAAGTTAGAGAAGTCAATGTTCATGCCATCAGGTTGGAGGCTACCCAGACGGAATATAAGGTGTTGTTCCTCCAACCTGAGTGTGGCTTCATCTTTACAGTAGAAGAGGCCGTGGATAGACATGTCAGAATGGGAATGGGATGTGGAATTAAAATGTGTGGCCACTGGGAGATCCTGCTTTCTCTGGCGGACAGAGCGTAGGTGTTCAGCAAAGCGGTCTCCCAGTCTGTGTCGGGTCTCACCAATATATAAAAGGCCGCATCGGGATCACCGGACGCAGTATATCACCCCAGCCGACTCACAGGTGAAGTGTCACCTCACCTGGAAGGATTGTCTGGGGCCCTGAATGGTGCTGAGGGAGGAAGTGTAAGGGCATGTGTAGCACTTGTTCCGCTTACAAGGATAAGTGCCAGGAGGAAGATCAATATGATCTTGACGTACAAACTTTCTCAAGCGATGTAAAGTCAGCCGCAGTTTTGAAACTGGATGGGCAAAGGGCGTCGCAGTTCAATACAAAATACTTGGAAGCTTGGCCGAGGTGCATGGAAGCAGCCTCCATCATCAAAGTCGGCCACCTTCCCGGCCGGGCTCTCTTCTCACCGCTGCCACCGGGAAAGAGGTACAGGAGCCTCAGGACTCACACCACCAGGTTCAGGAACAGTTATCAGGCTCCTGAACCAGAGGGTCTAACCTCACTCACCCCGACACTGAACTGATTCCACAACCCATGGACTCGCTTCCAAGAGCGCCGCAACTTGTGTTCTCCTCAATATTTAGCTATTTTTTTTATTGTTACGATTTTTCTCCTTTTTTTGTATTTGCATAGTTTGTTGTCTTTTGTACATTGGTTGTTTTTCCGCCTCTGTTGTGTTTCTTTGTATTTACTGTGAACGTCCGTACTTCGATAATGATTTTAATTTGGATTTTGAACTTGAACTTTGAGGTGTGGAAGGTGATCGGGGGGTGAAACGTTGGAGAAAAACAATCTTCAAAGTAAAACTTGGAATATTCAGCGCCAGGACGTATTCAACCAGAAAATGGGAAGACGCTGAACATCCAAACCCCGTAAATTTGGACGGGCTGCTTCTGGTAAAGTTACAGTCGGAATTGACTGCTGGAAAGGAGCAGGATTTGGGTGGAACAAAACGCAGAACAAAACAGCAGATATGCTTCCCGCTCGAAACCAACTGGAGAATTTCCCCCCTTCAACCTCTTATGAACAGGGCATTGCTTTGTGAGACTCTAACCGCAAGCGGCACAATTTTAGTGGCGTTGAGGGATAAACAGGCGATTAAATCGCAACTTTTCTAGCGGCAAATCTGCCCTAATCCCCTAGTGTGTCAAAACAAAGGTTCCCGCGCTAATCTGCCGGGTCTAAAAGATTTGGGAATTTGGCTCAGAGATGCTCTAAACGATTTATTTTGTGAGAAACTAATGGACTCTGACAGCCAAAGAGGACCAGCGGGCCCGAGCGAGGGACAGTTATTGATTCTTGTTACAAGACAATTATTAAAGAGAGAGAGAGAGAGAGAGAGAGGAGAGAGAGTGTGTGTGTGTGTGTGTGTGTGTGTGTGTGTGTGTGTGTGTGTGTGTGTGTGTGTGTGTGTGTGTGTGTGTGTGTGTGTGTGTGTGTGTGTGTGTGTATGTGTGTGTGAGAGTGTGTGTGTGTGTGTGTGAGTGTGTGTGTGTGTGTGTGAGTGTGTGTGTGTGTAAGGCGCACTCTTTCTGAATACGGGCAGCTAAAACTCTGAGCACAAAAGTGCTTCTGCACACCGAAAATTTTCAAGGATTTATAGTGATTTGTTTTCAACTGCTTTTTCTTGTTTTGCGCCGCCCGGATACCTTAGTGATAATTTATTCCTATAACTGTGGTACGTATCCACTTGTCAATACAGCCTTGCGATGTATTATTTTGGACTTTGGGGGTGGGGGGAAGCTTGTGTTTCCCCCAGACATTGCGGCTGCAACACTCCGGCCAGACATGGTCCTGTGGTCCACAACAGCCAAGCTGGCATATGTTGTGGAATTGACAGTACCATGGGAAGATGGTGTCGAAGAAGCTTATGAGAGGAAAAAGACCAAGTACTCTGAACTGGCAACTGAAGCTGCCCAGAATGGCTGGAAGACCAAGATTTTCCCTGTAGAAGTGGGATGCAGGGGATTCGTTGCTACATCTACGACCAGTCTATTGAAGAAGATGGGGATGAGGGGTCACTCCCTCCAACAAGCAATCAAGTCCTTGTCAAATGCAGCAGAAGAAAGCAGCAATTGGATTTGGATTAAAAGGAAAGACAACAACTGGGCTGCAAGATGAAGACAGGAGGGTATAGAACTGAGGGGGGTGTATCTGGGATGCCAGGTAGCACCGTTGAACCCTCTGGAGACATCGTGGGCTTGTCAACGAAATGTCAAAGAAGGAGGGTGCCCACCTGATGACCCCGATGATGTACCTACTCTCCCTCCTTGTCACCACTCCAAGCCCACTGCCAACATCGACAGTGCCAATTTACCATGGGGATTGAAACATCAAGTCCTAGTAGTTCTACTGCGCGGCTCTCCGTACACGCAGATTGTACTTTCTCCAGTTTAAAGTGGAGGGTGAACCTCGCCTCTGGTGAGACAGCGGGCACCAGTTGAGCCGTGCAAGGTTCTCCGATGTTGTCTCTCTGCTGCTAGCGTTCGTCACTGATAATTTATCGATAACATGATTCTTCTTCATAATAAAACTATTCCCTAGACGCGCGATGCCCCAAAGCAGATTCCTATTACATCTAAGTATGCACTATGTGACCACTTCATTAGGTATCTCCAGTAGGCCATCCACTTCGATATTCGTTGTGTTGTGCGTTCAGAGATGTTCTGCGCACCACTGTCGTAACGCGTGGTTATCTGAGTCACTGTCGCTTTCCTGTCACCTTGAACCAGTCTGGTCATTATTCTCTGACCCCTGTCATTAACAAGACACACGCACATACACACACAACAACCCCCACCCCCCTCGTTCACTGTTTTTTTTTTGCTCTTCACACTCTGTGAACACCAGAGACTGCTTGCGTGAAAACCCCAGGAGACCAGCAATTCCTGAGATACTCAAACCACCCTATCTGGCACCAAAAATCATTCTATGGTCAAAGTCACTTAGATCACATTTCTTCCCCATTCTTATGTTTGGTCTGAACAGCAACTGAACCCCATGACCATATTGACATACTTTATGTATTGAGTTGCTGCCACATGATAGTTATTTACATTAACAAACAGGTGTAGAGGGGTACCTATTCAAGTGGCCACTAAGTGTAGATGGCAAACAAAGTTAACCCTTGATAATGAAGTAGGTAGCAGGTAATTTTTCTTGGGGTGGGGGTAGTAGAGAATGTAAGTGGTCAACACAAATCCAGAGCAACAGATAAAATGCTGGAGGAACTCAGCTGGTGGAGCAGCATCTATGGAAATGAATGAACAGTCGAGGTATTTACCCCATGCAACAAGACGCACCAGAAACTCCCAATTAAAAACAGTATACTTTTACATCACAAACAAGAGAAAATCTGCCGATGCTGGAAATCCAGAGCAATGCACACAAAATGCTGAAAGAACTCAGCAGGCCAGGCAGCATCTATGGAAAAGAGTAAAGTGTCGACGTTTTGGGCCCAGAAAGTTGACTGTTTACTCTTTTCCACAGATGCTGTCTGGCCTGTTGAGTTCCTCCAGCATTTTGTATGTGCTACTGTTACATCACAATGACATCGGGGTGCATGAAAGGAACAGTCGAAATGATCTTTGCAGGTTGAAATCTCTCACCAGTTAGGTACTGCCTTTTAATATGTCTGTTGCTTGGGCTTACTGTTTCAATCACTTGAAAATTTCCTGTTAATACACTCAGTTCATTGCCACTTGGTTTTATATTCCATTAATTTTGTCATAAACATCCAATTAAGTACCATTAATGCTAGGGCCTCCTGGCCAAGTTCGAACCTCTTGATGTACAGTATAAACACAAGAAACTCCACCAGTTGCTGGAAATTCAGAGAACTTACACAATGCTGGAGGAGCTCAGTGGGTCAGGAGTCTTGATAAAGAATCCTGGCCTGAAAAGCCGACTGTTTATTCTTCTCCATAGATTCCGCCTGACCTGCTGAAATGAGCAAGATGACGCTGGTGACACTGCAACGTTTTGCTGGCAGCTTAATGCCCACAAGAAAATTAATCTCAGGATTGTATAGGGTGACCTGTATGTACTTTGACAATAAATTTACTTTGAACTTTTAGTGTGCTGCTCTTTGTCTAAGTGTTGGTATCTTGACATCCAGCTTCATTCTTCTGGGTGCCTTCTCTGTGATTCCCCGGGCACCTCCTTCACGGCTGATTTACTTATTTATTTTTCTTCTCTATAATGTACTGCATTGAACTGCTGCTAAGTTAACAAATTTCACAACACATGCCAGTGATAATAAACCTGATTCTGATTCAGTTGCAGACGGAGGTAGAGGGGCCCACAGTGAAAGCGGGGCCAGGACAGCGGGCTGTAGAGGCCGATCTGGGATCCACATATCCAGGCCTTACTGGAAAATACCTGCATGTGGCTTTAAGGTTCAAGATTGTTTAATGTAATTTCCAGTACTGAAGTGTAAAGGAGAACAATATTACTCATTATTCTGGATCCTATGCAGCACAAAAAAAAACAAGATAAAGAACATTATAATAGAAAACCAAATTAAATATAAATACAATAAATCTATGTAAATAAGCTATCTTGTGGATGTCCATAAAGTGATACTAGGCACAAGGGTGTCTGACAGGAAATGATAGGTAAAGTAGTGATGGTGGAGGGTTGGGTTGGAGGCTGGAAGTTCTGATCAGCCTTACTGCTTGAGAAAAGTAATTGTTTTTGAGTCTGGTGGTCCTGGGGTGGATGCTATGTAGCCTCCTCCCCGATGGACGTGGGGGCAAACCGTCCATGAGCAAGGTGGGTAGGATCCTTCATGATGTTATGGGTCCCTTTTCCAGCACCTTCTGTATGTGCCCCTGGCAGGTGGGCTGGTGCCAGTAATGCATTGGGCAGTTTTAACTGCCTGTTGTAGAGCCTGCCTCCCCACCACAGTGCAGTTTTTGTACCACTGCAGTGATGCAGCTTGTTATGTTGCTCTCTACTGCACATCTGTAAAAGGATGTGAGAACAGATGTGGATAGTCCAGCTCCCTTTACCCTCCTCAGAAAGTAGAGGAATTGGTGAGCTTTCCTGCTTGTGCAGAGTGTCTTCCGGGACCATGAGAGGCTGTGCGAGATGTGCACAATGCGGAATATGAAACTACTTGCAGTTTCCCCTGGGGTGTGAGTGGTATGAGTTCTTCTGAAGTCAATAATCACCTCCTTTGTCTTGTTGACATTAAGGAAGAGGTTATTTGCCTGGCACTAGGCGTCAAATTTTTCCACCTCCTCTTTGTAGGCCACCTCATCGTTTTTGATGATAAGCCCACCTCTGTCATGTCATCAAAGAACTTGACAATTTGATTACTTGGGTGTTTGGCCGTCTGGTCATCTATGAGTAGAGTACAGCAATAGGTAGCTCAGCGTACACCTGTGGGACACTTCTGTCGAGGACAATGGGGAGGAGGAGTGGCTGTGCATCCTAACTCTCGGAGTTTAACGTGGAGAGGCCAATATACAGACAGCTATCACATGGCCCTTGGCAGATCTGGGAGGGGTCCAGTGACATGGAATGCAAGATGATTGGGGTGTTTCACTGCTGCACCCTTCCTCCATCTTCACTGCTGTTGTGATGTGTCATCACCTTCCACAGGCTTCACCATGGAAGTCTTGGTTGGATCACTCTTCATCTGGAACCTCATCCTTGACCTTACCGCCATGGTGACCCTACCAGGAGCTAAGTGAAAGATGGCTAAAATCCAGATGGCATCATTCTCAGGATCTCTCAAGTCTCTCCACCATGACAAGGTGGTTATCCTCTGAGAAGCCTCCAATGCTACATCATGCCCAAAACTTCAATGAGGATGTCAAACTCCCTCAAATGGGGAAGAGGTCTCCTGAATACATTATGTATTGGGACTTCAATGGCTTCCAGCTAGTAGATATGGACACCATCCCAAAGTCACCAAACCCTTTCCCAGCTCATTGTACCCTATAAGATTTTAAACATTTTCTACTTCTTTTAAAGCATACACTGTAAACATTCAGGAACTTCCATAATCGATCCAACCATCCCCAAACTGATCTTCCTTAAGCAGGGACACAATGGGGACAAATTCCTTGCTACTCAACTTAACTTTCACTAGACTTCTGATCCATTATGCTAGTGATTGTCCGTCATAATAGACGATGACAGCAAAACTTGTGTGAGAGTGTTTTAAAGGAGGAAAAGCCACTGCACTGGGGCAGTTCCACTCTCTTGACCTCAGGGGTCCGGGTCCAGAGGTACGCACGAGAAACACAATCTTCCTTGGTTGCAGTGAATAACCGTGACATCTTCTGTGCCAGTGTTACGCCTTTCACTCCACGTGGAGTCTCTCAGCACCGCTTTCCTGGCTGTTGCATCTCAGTGTAGATCTCACCCGCTCAGTGGGATACGAGGCTGCTGGCTTCCCTCACCTGGCTTAGCCCACCTATCAAAGCGGTACACCAGGGTGCGACCCGCAGCCACATGCAAACACCACATACAGCCACAGGTGAGGGCTGTGTGTCCGTTACAACCTGCTAACATCATGCAAATTGATATTCCGTCGTAAACTTGATTTGAACCATCTTAAACCCTTCAGTCTAGTTATGTACACTCAACGGCCATTTTATTACTTACATCTGATTATTAAAAAGTTCAATTGTTCAGAACAGACACCAGAATGGGGAAGAAATATGATCCAAGTAACCTTGACTGTGGAATGATTGTTGGTGCCAGAGTATTTGAGTATCTCAGAAACTGCTGATATTCTGGAGTTTTCACACACAACAGTCTCTAGAGTTTACAGAGAATAGGGGCAACAAAAGAACAAACAAAAAGTAACATACAGTGAGCGGCAGTTCTGGGTGTGAAAATGCCTCGTTAATGAGAGGTCAGAGGAGAATGGTCAGATTGGTTCAAGCGGACAGGAAGGTAACAGTAACTCAAAGAACCACACTTTACAACAGCAGTGTGCAGAAGAGCATCCCTGAATGCACAACACATCGAAACTTAAAGTGGATAGGCTTAAGCAGCAGAAGACCACAAACATGCAGTCAGTGGTCACTTTATTAGGTAGAGGAGGTACCCAAGAACGTGACCACTGAATGAGCATCCAGACTCTTGAACAAATCTCTTGCATGATAAGATGGACTCTTGGCCACATTGTGATCTTGCATTTGATCATTTTACTGCACTGAACTTTTTCGTAGCTTGTACGCTTTATTCCACATGTTATTGTTTTGCCTTATTCTT